>NC_043977.1:15839151-15936651 GCF_902148855.1 Sphaeramia orbicularis
ATTTATTTATTTAGTATTGTACCACTGAAATGATCTATCTATCTATCTATCTGTCTGTCTGTCTGTCTGTCTGTCTGTCTGTCTGTCTGTCTATCTATCTATCTATCTATCTAATCGAGTTTTGCTTTCTGAAAATCATGAGAAATTCCTAAATCGCTAAGAAAAAGAAGATATTTGATGTATTTGATATTTGTATGTGGGATTTAAAAGTCTTCATTTAGGATCCTTTATCCATAAACTATAACTACTAGTCAATTAATCAGTAAGTCAAGCAATACCCTACAAAATAACAAATGAAAAAGATCAAGTTCCACACTACATGGTTGCCAATTATTTATTTATTTATTTAGTATTATACCACTAAAAGTATCTATCTATCTATCTATCTATCTATCTATCTATCTATCTATCTATCTATCTATCTATCTATCTATCTATCTGTCTGTCTGTCTGTCTGTCTGTCTGATCGAGGTTTGCTTTCTGAAAATCATGAGAAATTCCTAAATCGCTAAATCAAAGATTATTCCTCCAGACTACAAGGTTGCTTCTTATATTAGTTTTGTGTTTGGTTCACATAGCTATTAATTAATCAATTAAAAGCATAAATTGTACACGCTAAAGGGAAAAAAAAACGGGGAGATTAAATTTTTTTAGCCATCTCACTCAGCTCTCTTTGTAATTTTATCAATACTAAAACTACTGTTAACACATTGCATTTCTGTGTTTTTTTTTTTTTTTTAATTTCGCTATTATGTCATAATAATATAATTACAGTTCGTTTCTCTATAATGGCTTATTTTGCATCATCAGTGGAGGTTGACACACAACGTATGTTTGTGTTACCAGCCCATGTCAGATGAATGATGATACATGTCTGTAAAGTCTCCTCTCTGGCTGTGTCTATAATTAGTGCTTCTGAAACGGGGTATGGCTCCAGCCCTAACCAAAATCCTGAAAGATGGCCATGGGATCCACTTGTCCTCTCCTGCCTCAGATGGGAGAGTCATGGAACTGGATCCAACAGATGACCTGAACCTCCAGAAGATGTTGCTGAACCTGCCTGCATTCCCCTCTCTGGATTCCTATCTCCATTTGAACCCCCTGGACCTCCCTTCCAACACCGAGGTTTCTTCAGATCTACAGCCATGTGCCAGCCAGTGTGAGCTGCCGGTCCTCCCCAGGCCAGGTTCTCTACTCATGATCTGCAATAAAGGCCTGAGAGATTCTCATCAGGTGGCATCCATGTTCCCAGGTGTACCCGACATGTTTTTAGTCCCTGTTCCTGAGCACAATAGCCAAGAGGCTTGTTTGCTGCGTGGACACACTGCTGCTTTTCAATGTGAACCAGATGGTGGTGATGTGCATCAGTCCCTCCCTACTCTCTCAGCTATCTCTGTTCCGTATGCTCAAGGGGATTTGAAATCATCTTCTTTCTTTGCACCTTCATCGATGTCTATCCAGGAAACCCCAGCTCCTATGCACATGTTGGAGTGTGATCAGCTGGTACCTAGTGCTGTACTCGAGGGGAAGCTGTCCAGACAGGCAGGACTGCAGAACCGAGCTTGGACGCTACAGAGGAGACTGCAGATCCTGCTAGGAGAACATGCTTTGCTTCACTGCACCCAGCAGCTGCAGGGGCTGAAGAGACACTGTTGCAATGGAGGTGTACTTTTTGACTCCATTCCTGCTGGGGTACCGCTCTCACAGGTGGGCAATAAACACCACTATCCTTGGCTGGAAAACCTGCCTTCCTTCACGGAGCTTGAAAAGTTCGCCCAGTCCAGCCACGCAGTGCTCGGACGCCTGCAGGAGGCCTTGGACTCCGAGGCCACGGCCAGCAGCAGCTCAGACGAGGAGCTGGAGGACTTCAAGACCAGAGAAACCAAGGCCTCAACTATGTAAGTCCACTGCAAAGAAAAAATGAGACGTGCATCTGCAGGATATTATAGTCCTGAAGATTTCATTTGGTGTTATTTTTAGTTTTTCAGCTTGTATTTTGACTTCAGTTGTAACCAGGTTTAACTAGTTGTGGTTTAGTTTTTTTCAGATATTATGAGGAAAGTTTAGATTTTTAAAGCTGAAAAAGATGGGATAAACAAATGTATGACATGAGATGTTTATTATAATCTTAAGCAAAAATATCTTGTTCTTGTCCATTATGAACCACTGGGAAAAAAAAACAAAAAGAAAACACATTTTCCAATCAATTTTATATATTTTTTGTTTGTTTTTTTGCAGTTCATGTTCATTTTAGTGTCTTTTTTTAAAATTTCAGATGACAAAATATTTTTTTTCACTGCTACCTTTAGTTTTACTCTTTGCATATATAGTTTCACTGGGACACTCTCTTTCCACTCTTACTAAATGGACCATACAAGCATTAAAACTGCTGGATCTCTGCAAAGCTAAACTCGTATTTAACTTGGCCTTGAGCTTGAGTTTACAGTGTGGCGTCATGAGTGCAGGTTTTGTCCTCCCAGCTGTGGAGAGTGTGATGACATATTTTAGCAATGCACACACACTCTCCGTTACTTTTTCCAGCCTGCAGTCATAACAGATTCAACAGCTTTCCTTTACCCTTCAGGCTAGGAAATAAACAAGGATCTGCCAGCAAGCCTGCGAAAGGCTAGCCATTTTTGTGCCATCTCGCCTCAGCTCCTCCTTTCAGCTGTGAAAAAAAGAAAAGTGTGTGTGTCTGTGTGTGTGTGGTTGGGGTGCTATGGGGGGAATGCTGTTCTTGTGTCCTTCCTTAGAGGGAGTGGCAGTGTCCCAGAAGAAGGAAAAAGGCTTAAACAGATTGCACGTCATGTTTTCAGGGACGTGTTGGTGAAATATTAGTGTTTGTTTCCTTTATTACACAGTTGTCAGCAGAGAATTACAGAAAACACAGTGAGAACGATGGTGTTAAGTGCAATAAACAGAACCCATTTACAGAGGCAGAGGGTGTTTACTAGCACTGAGAAAAGAAATGTTGTTTGTGTTATGTGTTGTGTTCTATTTGTTTGCCAGCTCTAGTCGTTTTGTCCTCCCATAAGGAACAATGCTCAGTGCTCTGTGGTCCTTCAGTAAACCTTGCCTTAGGGAGATTTTTTTTTTTCTTTTTTTTTTTTAATGGCAGGTTCCTCCTTGAAGAGGATGTCAGTTCGCTGGAGAGCTCACGGGTCACTGCTCTCCTTTAGAAACAGTTCACCTTTAAATGCTTTAAGAATTCACTTGTAAACAGTTTGACTTCTATTCAGACACCCCGACAAGCTGTCATTGTTCATTTCCTTCCTTCTCGAGCAGCCGTCCTTTACATCTGTGGCTGCCGCTCATGTTCAGTTTTCAGTCTGGAATGCACAATAGTGGAGTGCTTGAGTGTTTGGCAGATTTTTAACACCCATACACACCCAAAATAAAAAAAAAAAAGCTGTGTCTCTGTGAGAGCCAAGACACCCTGGTTCAAGTAGGGGAATTTAGACCTGGAGCGACTTGCTGAGGCTGGCCTTTTCATTCAACCCAGATTTCCGTCTGATTGCTCATACTTTCTCTTTGTCGAGTACTGCTGTTGAGATGCCAGGAGCCACATTTTCTTTAGCAATGTCTTTATCGTCATTAAACATAGTGTATGTAATTTGAGGAATAGTGAACTTAAGAGTTCTCCGTGTGTTGCCTGTATTCGTGGGTCAAATGCTTACCAAATATTCCTGGAATTTTCTCATAATACAGTTGAAACGCTGCAGGGTAGTCAGGTATTCTTACCGTCTTTTGTGCGAGTGAGGAAGACAACTCCTTATTGCACAGTTTTTAGCTGAGGGTTAGCGTTGGATTAACAAATTACAGGTAATCTCTGTTCTTTTTCAGAGCAAAGTTGCCCTTCGTGTTGACCGTAAGCTGGTTGAAGTGAAGGTTGTCAGGTTTTGTTCTGCGTAACTGCTGTATTGTCTGGCCCTCGCTGTGTGTAGCTACACAGTGAGTGATTGGCCTAACCTTTCTCTGTCCTGTATCGCAGCGTTTGAAGTGGGGGAGTCCCTCCGTGTCCCAGCCAAGGTCCAAGAGCAGTGCCATAGCAACAATAGCAAAGTCAGCCAACCAAACACACACACACACACACACACACACACACACACACACACACACACACACACACACACACACACAGGGTAAATGCAAAAGGGCCCAGTGCCATGGAGACACACATACATACATCACACAGGTCTTTTATTCCATGGCCCAGATAAGCCTTTGTCCTTAAGCAAAATTCATCTCCACTCTCTGTTTGGACACTAAGCGTGGCTGCGTAACTAAAGTCTTGAAGTCACTAGCGCAAATAACGTGTGAACTGATAAATGGTTCAGTCTGTCCATGTCTGTCGCTCATTCTTAACTCACATATTCCTTCTGACTCTTATGTGTAACATTTTATATGTGTTTTTTTTTCCCAGTGGCCATGGTGGTGCATAGTAATTTGATTTTATGCTGCTTTCATGAGTAATTTTCAAAGAATTATGAAGATTAAAGTACCACAGCATAATTTTTTTTTTACATTCAGATTCAGGGTCAAATTGACTTTAATGATCTCTAGGGGAAATGAGTTTGTCCTTCAGCTCTTAGAAATTAAAGTAAAGTTAAAATAACCTCTGTAATTTTAGTTGGTTTTAGATCATTTCAGTTCATTATCAGAATAAGCTCATTAACTCACTTAAAGACTGTAATTTTCAGCTCCATGAAACATAGCTTTTGTGCTGACTTTCGCTTGTGCCGCATCATTTTCCAGCGTTTAAGGCTCAATATGTAACATTTGCATCCATTTACTTTGTGGTGAAGTTTGTGTTGGGGTCTTACTGCGCTAGGAGCCTGTTTTTTTGTGTCCATACTAAGCTAACGGTAGATAAAACTGCAGCTGTAGAGTAGCAGATAGAGTCTGTGAAGAACTTGGGAGTGAGCAGGATGATTTTTACAGAAAAAGTTACCAGAGTCCTCTACATAGACTGTTTTTACATGCACGGTAGTATCCTGGTTACCGCGTTTATCCTGGTTTTTATCTTATTTGGAATGTGGTGTTTACATGGAACGCAAAGGAATCTGAATACTTACAGCCCCGTATACATGATATATGCTAGCATCCCTGTTACTTATTACTGCTAAGCCTGTGATGTTTACAACATATTAATGCACACCTGTTAATTTAATCTTACATTTCAGTAGCTGTTGTATAACTTTGAAGTTATTATGACTGTAGAAAAGGAGGCCACTTCAGTTGTTAGCAGACTTAGCTCTATTAAATAAGCCATACTCTGTTAAATTTGTCGTACTGGTATTCATCTACTGTCAGCAACTTGAGATGAGATCAACGGGTAAGCATGCCTTCCTGTTTTTCTGTTACTGCCACCACATGGATGAGGATGACGAGAATGATGAAGATCTCAGCTGTCACTGATGGGAGATGGTTGTCATGATGGAGTTCAGTGACTGGTTTTAATATTAACTCATATAGTAATGTTTCTGTGGTGTTTCCACTGTGACCTCACTTTTCCTGTTCGTGTTGTTACTCTGACATTTAGGTGGTTCTTATGAATTTGAAAAGGTCAGCTTCTAATCTGCCAAGTGTGTTTCATTTTTTCATTACTTAGAGACAAAATATGGTCTCTGTTGCTGGGATCCAGTGTGGATACTACTGGAGTAGCAGTGTACTGTTGTACCCAGGTTTGTTGAAACAGGGATACAGTCTTATCCAGGTTATTGATATTGGGATATGATGCTCGCATGTCCAAATAAAAAGACAGGATACTTCCAAAACCTATAGGTGAATAAGTGCGTGTAAACATAGTCATAAAATCAGTGTCTGTTTTAATGGATGCAGGCAGTCAAGTCATCTCCAGCACAAACTTCACATAGTCACATGACCATATGCAAATCTTCCATTTTATTCTTTTATTTGTTAAAATGATGGAGGTGTTTTTCAGATGAAGCTCTGAAATACCCTGTGGGCTGAATTTTTCACATGAAATTCTTAGAGAAGTTTGCAAAATATTACAAAAGGGTAAATATGGTTGTATTTTTTGCAGAATTACTGCCACTAATAAACATTGGAAGCAGATAGTTGGTATTTGCCCTAAACATGCAAGATATAAAATTTAACATATTTCCTCTCATCACACTTAATGTGGGTCTAAAGGTTTTATAGAAAGTAGTCTAGTATTAGGATACTGATACTTGTCCTGGGTCTATGTCCTCTCTTGTTACCCCCCTGCCTGTCCTGCCAACAGCTGTGAGAGGCGTTGGCTGGAGGAAAGAGCTGAGCTGGGCAGCAGATGGAGCTGGTTGCAGCTGCGTTTGGCGGAGCTGGACGGGAGGATACAACAGCTGGGGGAGCTCCACAAGCACCTTCGCTCCACCAAGGTAGGGACAGGTGCAAGGTGTTAACCAACCGCCATTCTCTGAGGGCCTTTTGTCAGATTGTGGTATATTTGACCAGGTCTGTGTGTAAAGATAACATGTTTGCAATAATAAACCAGTAGCTCACTGTGTGTTGTCTGTTTGGTCTTAGGGTGGTGTGGTGCTCGCTGAGTCTCAGCCAATGACTGACAGGCAGATTCAGCAGACGTTGCTGAAGGAAATGGCATGGTTATCCTGCACACCCCTGGATGCTGACAGTGAACCCTGCAGCCCAACACGCCTTCTCCACAACATCGAGAGACAGGTATGAAGAAGCAGCAGGCACACACAGCCCTGGGCATGCAATTAATGAGAAGCCGAAATGTTATTTTAGACATCCTTCTGTTTAATATGTGTAACCACATCACATACTAATCTTATTCCTAATTTGTACTTGCCTTTTAGTTGTTGAGTATATCCAGTCAGGACCGTAAGAATTTGGAGAGTGACACACATTTTGTAATTCCCTCTATACACCACAACAGTGAATCTGAAATGACGCGATCAAGATGTGACTGTGGGCTTTCAGCTTTGATTCAAGCGTTTCAGTAAAAATATTGCATTAACCATTTTGGAATTACAACTAGAGCTGCACAATATATCGTTTGAGCATTGTCATCGTGATGTACATGTGTGCAATAGTCACATTGCAGTAATGTAGGAGACAAATGAACTCAGCGTGTTCTCATCTAATTCCAAGGATACCTGACACACACTACACGCAGCGATTCACCAATCACAATAGTTTTTAATCAGTTTGCCGAAGCAGACCACGCCCATGCACATGGAATGGGTCGCTGGTAACAACATTAAAAAATGAGCAACGAACAAGAGAAAATCAACAAAAACAAAGACTTGGTGCCAAAAAGAAAAGCAACGTCAGTTTTGTAGAATTCTTTCAGCTACAAGAAGGATGACACTGAAACACGTGTTCTGTGTCGATAATGCCTTGCACCTGTTGCGACAAGGATAGGTAACACAACTAATTTGTATGACTGTTTATGTCACCACCACACAGCTATTATATCCTCCTGAGGATTTTTTTCATATTGGAGGGTTAAAAAAAATGGCTCTGTCAGTTTTTTCCAATATCATGCAGCCTTAACTGCAACCATTAAACAATGTAGGCAAAGCAGAACAATTTGTACCAGACAAAATGACACAATTTGGGTGGACCTGACTAATTCTGAATGTAATATGAGAAAGGCCTGTCGAAATGGTCATTTTCTATTGAGTCAGTCATTTATTTAATCTTCAGAAAGTGTGCTGTATTCTGATATGCATCGTTATCTGGATATTAAATAATATTTTTATTAATCATCTGGATATGATATTTGCATCATGTGGCACAAAACCTTATCTTTGGTCTTTCTCATGTGACTTTCTGAGAGCTTCTAGGCTTTTTTAATGTATTTCACTCTTCAGTTGAAATGCATGGTGTCTCTGATGTCTTTGTTGCAGAGTGCTCAGCTCAGCGAGATTGTCAACAGTCTCATGCTCCCTCTGAACTTTTCACCGCTTTCAAAACAACCAGACACTTGGAAAGGCAAGAGAGGCTTCAATAGGTAGAGGATATACACCCACCCACCCACACACACACATACACATACACACATTAACAGAAGTTATAGTTAAAATGAGGTAAAATACAAAAAAAAATAGGTTAGTCCATGTTTTATTTTAGTTTAGTCCTGGGCTCAAGGCTAATTTATCTATGCTCCGTCTTTGAAATCTAACCCACTGGAACACCCACCATCTGGCCCAACTTGAATCACCCCTTCATTGCCTTTTTTACTCGGAAGATGAAAGCCATGTGAAAAAGAAAAAAAAAAAAAATAAAGGACTGGTGCTTTTTATGCATGTAAGACGAGGTTAGAAGCCAGTGTTGTTTTGTTGCTGATAGTTTTTTTTTTTGTGAGTGCTTCTCTGATCGCATCTGCTGAACCTCTCTGTCCTGTCGTCTGCAGAGGTCACACAGAAGTGGAGGATGTTGGACTTGGGAGCTCTAAGAGGAGGAAGTTTGGGGCAAGAAGGCAGCAGCTCCTCAAAGCCGCTGCGTCTTGCGTCTGTGCCCGTACCCGACCCCTGGTGACCTACCACAAACCCAAACTGTTCAGGTTTAACGCCTGCAGAGCAAAGGTAAACCATACACAGTCCCATCGACAGCCCTGTGTGGTCATCTTATAACGTTCACGTCTGAACCTGAGCATGTAAATGTATTTGAGGATTTGCATACACATCTCAGAGCGGGATTTATACGGTTCTATTTGCACTATATCCAGTTAGTGTAATTACTGATTTGCGTGTTCCAGTTCTTTGCCCTTGAAGCAAATCAGTTTCCACCCAGGCTTATGTTAGCCTCTGTTTAGATTCGTGGACTGTTCACAAAAAACAAAACCTTTGCTTTATTGTTGCACAGTTAACCTGAATCTGTATAATGCTGCATGAACAGCTAATTTTTAGAGGTGAAATTGTGGCTCGTGCATTTGGAGTACCAGATTCTGTTTGCAATCTAAATTAATTTATTTACAAGTATTCCTGGGAGGTGCAGCTTCAAAGTAGCTGCTCCTCGGGCGTCAGATGTCGAATGTCACTGAAATAGCTCCCCGAATTAAACAGGAATTAATGCTGCAATCCTGACACCTGCTCCTAATGAAAACATAATGTCTCCTGGATTGGATTCAGATCGACAAATACGTGCGATTGTCTTAAATCTCAGGTGCCATTTTTATCGCTGCACAAACAAATGTTTGGTAACGATGCTTTAAAGGGCTGTGGGAAATATCAATACAAGGGTATTGAACTGGAGAATTACAATAGAGCTGGATAATATCATCACAAATGTTATCATGACTACATGTTTTGATGTGTTGATAATTGTCAAAATAAATGCAGAAGCACATTTAAAAGCTCAGAAGAAATACAGAAGCAGACCATTCAAAATAAATATAACAGCAGACCCACACTGGACACCGAAGTAGAATATCTAATTCTCGTGCAATTTTTTTATGAGTTAGAATTCTATTTTCTAAGATGTGTGAAATACTTATTTATATCATAAACAGAGACACTCAAGAAAATGGAAGTGATTAAATGTAAGTGTCTGCTGGGGTGTATTATGCCTGGATAGCAGACTCTACAGGGATTTAAATAAAACTGCGTGTCCTAAGACCTCGAACTTTGAGATTTTGACCCGAGGATGTATAGGTGACCAGGGCAGATTGTGGTCAATGTTGATCTACTTGTCATGATTTATCATCAAATTATGATACAAACATAATCACAAACAAACACAGAGATATTTGCATGGGTTATGGTGAAATATGAAAATATTACATTTGGTGAAACAACAAAAACAATGAAACATTTAGTGTTTTAAGGTAACAATATGAAATTAAAATAAACCCCTATGATAGAGTAATATTGCTGTACCGATAATTATTATGTTGTACAATTATATTATGGTAATTATCATTCAGCTTTAAATGACTGCCTGTCTTTACTCTCCTTTGGAGCTTTTCATTGTCCTTTAGTCCATATTTTTCCATTTGAGTTGGCATCAGCTGTAGCTGCAGGTATTATGTTTTCACATTTTCTCTTCTAATACAAGTATTTTTAGGCTAATTATGATGAAATTTAAGTAAATACTATGTAAAATAGGATAAATTATGAATGAATGAAGTTGCATTTCATATACGAAAGGTCAAAGATACTAACTTCACTTCCTGGCTGTTACTCAGGAATATAAGATCAGTATTATTATACTGGTCTATCAGTGTACGTCTGTGCTGATGATGTGTGTGAGACGTCCAGATCTTAGAATTTGTGGCTTTTTTGCAACAACATCTCAAGATCATTGGTTTTGCTGATATTACATTTCAGGCCAAGTGTAAAGTTACTCACTGGAAATTAGAGTTAACTTGCTGAAACTGCTGAAAATGACCAGTGGCAAACTTAGCGACTGGCTGGGTAACACATCTTCACTAAAGTTTTGATGTGTAACACTACGGCTGATTGATTGGACACAGTGGAGCACGAATCAGTGTTAATTCTGACTGGAAGCTGTGAGTCAGAGTTCCTTATCTTTCTGCCTGTTTATGGACTGAACGCTCATATTCAAACTAGCATCGAACCCGGAGTTACTATTATAAGAAGCAGTACTGAGCCAAAGCTGGCGTGATATTTCTAGATGTCAGAAGCAGACTTCAACAACGAGTTTATTTTAAGACGTGCTTGAACAGAGATCAGCTTCTTTTACCCCTACACAAAACATAAACACAAGCTCTGTATCACCACTTGTTAACATGTTAAGTGGTTTGTGTTGTAACTTCTTTCCTTCTTGTATTTCAGAGCTCAGAGAGAAGCACATCCATCCACTCATCTCTCATCTCATCACCGTCATCATCTTCCTGCTCACGTTGTTTCTCTTGTAACCCCGTGGCGCCATGCTCCAATCTGGACTGCAGCTCCAGCAGGACCCTGCCCTCCAGGACTCCCAGCTCAACACCTCACCATGTGGTGTTTCCTTTGTCTGGTAGGAGAAATGTACACATAGCTGCATAGTTTAGAAAGTAGAAATGTTCATTAGTACCTTAAGATGCTTGAAAAAACAAGTTTTAGAGTTATATTTTCCGATGCTGTCTTCTGAAATGTTATTATTGATGTTGTCTGGGAAAGTTGATGGATCTGTATCATAATCTGATCTGATCTGAGTCACAGTTTTGCTCAACTTTTGATGTGTAATGTTTTTTTTTTTTGCTGCTGTGAGTGGATACAGTGCATTTTTGCCTATTTTTAACCAATTTTATTCCAATATTTAGACAGTAGTTAGAAGAATCACGAAATAATTGCACTCACTGATGAAGTAAACACCATGCAACTACACTTACACTGAGGTACTGCAGCTCATCATTTCTCTGACAGTTCCCATTGTTCACATGGGTTCATAATCTGTAGCAGCTGTTAATTGTTGACTGTCAGACATTCTATGATTGATTGGGGCAGTACACTAGTTGTCAGTATACACTGTATAAACAAAAGGATATCGCAGTGCTGTTTTCTCCCACTGGGAAAGTATGAAGCCAAAATTAGATGGTCATGGGAGCTGCCCTGTTGCATAACTGACAAAATATAGAGTCAGAGTCTGCCCATTTGAGACCGTGGATGATATGTGCACAGAACTGATTGGTTCCTCGCTACATATCTGAGAGAATCTTACCACAGCTGGTCGTTACAGGTGTTAACCCTATAACGCCAAACATACCATATTTGATACATGAGTTTTGAAGCCCACTACATGATCATTGTGATATATTTTTTCTTGAAAAACCTGATGTATACAATTAGATACATGCAATATGCAATGGGTAATCCACCAGGGGGAGGAATTCGTTCACCAGAGGCCTTTCCAGTGACACTACAAGATTGTCATTAATGAGGAAGGAGGCAGAACTTTGGCAATTTTGAAAAGGAATTACCAGTTTGTTTGACATGTTTGTGTTATATTATGTTTTTGTTTGTTCAAAAATAATAATATTTGAGCATTGAGACCCGACGTATCAAATATGATAAAATATTTAAACTCATACATGGAAATTGATGTTTGAAAAAAAATTTTTTTGGTTGTTCAGAAGGACCAATAAAGGCTCCAGTTTCAAAGAACTGGAATTTTCTGTCAATGATTTAATGGTTCAGGCTTTACAGGGTTAATAATCCATATTCATAGCATCAAATTATTTATTCAAACAAACTGATAAGAAAAATAACAATTTGAACACCTGATGACATTTACCTAAAAAGTCTGAAATCACCTTTGGGAACAATTTAATGGATGTGTACAATGGGTTTTAATTTTATTTAAAGACTCACTCGATAACATGAAGGAGGTGGGGTTTATAACCTTTACTGCAGCGAGCCACCAGGGGGAAATTGACATGTTTTGGCCTCAGAAATGATTTATTGGTTTTCATTCGTCATTACTTTATTTCCTCAGTGGCAGCAAAAACATGTTAAACTCCTGCAGGTTACATTGGACTAACAAACTACTTTTACTGTGGATGAACACTTAAGAATCACCATTAACACACTTTAAGAAACCCACAGGATTTTCAACCTTTACACTACGAATTATCTGTAATGCAGCACCAAATGGTCTAATTACAGTAGTACTCTGGCCATGTAAAATGAACAAAACTGGAGTAGGAGCATTTGAACAGTACTTTCACTGATTTATTTAATCCTGCAATATATGCGATTCAACATGAAAAATCAAGATCATCCATAATATAAGATAATCAGATCACCCCGCCCTAATGTTGCATTAAGAGAAGACTTATTTTCTCAAACAGCTGTGCCTGTGCTTAACATAATTGCTGAACATGTTTTTTTTTCTTCCTCCCAGTCATTCCACAGTGCAGTCACTTCAACAAAGTCCCAGCCAGGGAAACATGGTCTCAGATACCTCTGGTTATTAACACCCAACCGCTGAGGTCTGGACATTACAGCAGATACAGCCCCACGCCCCTGCACAACAGTAAGGACTACATACAGTATGATACAGTACATACACTGTCCTGTTACATTGGATTTACTTTTATTTACATGTTTGAGCTGCAATAAAATCTCTCATCAGTCACTAATGAAGACAGCATTAAACAGGGACATATTATATTATCGTTAACCCTTTTAATATGTTTTTTTAAGACACAGTGGGATAAAATGTCAGTAATTAGTATTAAATTAACAAATCATTAATAATTTATTCATTCATATATTCATTTACTGTAAGCACTTAATCCCCTGTAGGGTCGTGGTGGGTCTGGGGCTTATCCCAGCAGGCATAGCACCACAACAAAAATGACAACATCTGTTATTTGTACATACTTTAAATATAGTATTCTCTTAAATGACACACTTTGATTTGTTGGTTCTAAAAAGAATGTAAAAGTAAGTACCATTAACTGACAGTTTAGCATATTTACACATTCCATGACCTTAAAGAGTGAGAAATGAGTGTGAAATAAAATGGCTGCTTTAAAGTCTACCACTGTGTCGGCTTGTTATCTCCCTGCGGACCGACATAATTGGTTCTTTGCTCATCCCATTTCCCACTGGGTGTGTATGAGGCTTCCAGCTGAGAGGGAGATAGAAATGAAATCACATGGCATTTCACCAGTGGCATTGTGTGTCTTGTCACATTAGACGGTGCTAATGATTTTTTATTTAGAAACCTCTGCTCTTACATGTCTTTGGCATTTTCACCACTGTTTCACCGCTGTTCACAGTGGAGGCTAATGATCCAGATAAAAACTGAAACTATGATTGGTTGGGAGTAGATGTTTGTTTATCCTGGGGTGGTGGATTTTTAGGGCAGATTAGAACATGATGTAAGCACCACACACCCTTCATGATTTCCTGCCTCATTTTCCTTTGTCTGCTGATAAAACATTTTGACATTTGATAAAACATCTGGAAGAGGAACAGACTCCTCCAATTGTGAAGGAAATGGAAGACAGTTATGTGCTTGTTCTTATCGTTCTGATTACAAAATGATGTTTGGGTTCTTGGGTTTTTTTAAATCTGTGTGTGTCATTATAGGCCACAAATACAAGCAGCATGCGCGTCCCCATGAAAATAGAGTTCTGGGTCCGTCACCCATCAGGCTGTTGGGCTCGGCTCAGAGTCAACACAGGAAAGCATATCAGAGGAAAAGGAAGAGGAGACGCATTCACAGGCTGATGGGAGGTGTGTGTTTGTGTTTGTGTGTGTATGTATATGTACGTTCTTGTTGCAAGTGAAATATGTTGAAACTTAGTGGCTTCATCTGACACTATTACAATTTTGCTGTTTTGCTGAGTTTTTAGTGACAAGTGAACAGTTACTCACAGAAAAAAAAATTGAAATGTTGGCAAAAACGTGTTCAAAATATTTTTTTCCATATTTAGCACCATGTGCTCAAAGAAATTAAAAATCTGTGACATGCATTTTGCAGGGAAACATGGATCAAATCAGAAATCTTCAAAAGTCTTATCAACCCTTTAAAACCATTTGTATCATATTTGCTACACCAGGTTGTGAGACCTCTATCTTATCAACATTAAGCACTTTCCTTAAGAACTTATTGTATGTGACCTGATATGTGTTTTCTGCCCCCTGGTGGATTATCATCCCACTGCAGCCAATAGAAAGGCTTTTTTCCCCCCTTTTCAGTATGGCCGTTATCGTTAAATCATCCAGTACACATTTTGTTGGACAGTCTCTGGTAATTTTCAAAAAGTTTGGGAGGAAACTAAAGGAAAATCACCACGACATCGGAAACAACAGTTAAAACAAGAAACCCCAAGGAAACACAGTGTTTAAACAAAAAAGTTCAAACCATCTATTTTTATAGTGAGTCGGTCTCACTCACTGCTCTGTGTTTTACCCACCATTCCACAGGTGGCGGGGGGTGAACTGAGCATGCTCAGATGTCTATGGAAAAAACAAGGTGTATTCTATTAGCACAATTGGAAGTTTTTCCTACTGAGCAAATGGTGGAATTTACATGAATATTTAAAATAAATCATACATTCAGAATGCTCACCGCAGACACGTCAGGGGTCAAAGGGTTTATGAAAATCTGTAAAAAAATGATGAAAATCTGCAAAATTATGAACTTTTGGGTTCATTCCACTTTAGTCATTTTGATGTTTACTGGAGAAAGCACTCTTATTTAGCGATTAAAAATCTGCATACTAAATTATTGGCTAAATAAACCTTTTATGTGTATGCAAGTGCATTACAAAGGCAAAGCAGTGGCAAAAAATAACGGTTTAAAAACATTTTACACATTGTTTGACCCACCAGTAAAAACAGCTACATACAGGTTGATTCTCCTGTCAGTTCCTCTGACCACAGTGTTTATGAAGATCTGGAGTTGGTCCCTTAGCCCCTTCAGTAGCACCTCACTGCTCCTGATGTGTGTTATGTGCTAATGCTAATTGCTAATACTAATCCTAGGTGCCGTGTGTAATAAGATGGGTAATGTGTGGAGTCCGAATTTCCTTACAAGGATAATACACTGAGTTAACCCTTAATACTTCTTTCTTTCTTGAGTGGTTAGTGGACTGAAGACTACTAACCCTCTTTTCCAACACTCCCCACTATTACCATATTGCAATGATACTCCTTTACAGTTTCCAGGCTTGCTGTCCAAAGATTATATACAAAAATCAGATGGTGTGTGTGATTAAATTCTGTTAACATTGAATCTAATAAAACTGCCGGTTGGAAAAGGTATCCTAACAATGACTGAAAGCTGAAAAGAGTGGGTTAGATAAGGACAATGCATTATAATTTACTTAAACAAAGGAAAATAAAAAAAACCAAACAAACAAACATGTAAATCTTGCATGTTTTAAACAATGCTTATAGACTTACAATATTTGAGGACTTTTGAGTTAAGATTTCAGAGTTTCACGGTGCACTGGATGCATCATATGACTGTGTCTGTCAAACGGAGACACAGACAGCAGCAGGATGTCAGCAAATGACTCAAGGTTACAGTGTGACAGGGGTCAAGTAAAATATTGCCAACAGGTTTCAGCACATTTACTCAATGTGTGCTTACGGTAAAGTTTGAATTACCTCTTGTCATTAAACGTTTTGCTATATCCTTTAATGTATGATATACCTGTATATGATATCATGGCCATTATAACAAAATATTAATATGATTACGTCTAGATGATGATGACGTCTCATATTGTGACCCAGAGGACAGTTCAGATGAAGTACTGGAGGAGAGCTACACACCAGCCTCAAAAAAGCAGGCCTCACAGGTAACATGTGAAGCTTTCAGGATTATTATCTTAACTGTGAGAAATCTGATTAGAAACAAAGCTGAGTCAGATAATATTTATTTGTGTGTATGTTATCTTAGTGGAAATTGTAATGCCTTGTTCTTCGGTTCCTTTTCAGGGCTCTGTTCGCAGACGTCAGGGACAGAACATGTTCAATATCAACAACGTTGTCATCCCCATGTCACTGACTAAAGTAGAGAAGCTGCAATACAAAGATATCCTCACACCCAGGTATGAGGAAAACTCTGAAACCAACGTTCTAATTGTATGATGTCCACAGAACAGATCTTGCAGTTTTGCTCCTAATTTTGTGTCAGGATTCTATGAAGACCTACAGAAGTGAAAAACTGATGCGCAATAATGCTTACAGTCAGTTAGCTGTCATTTAAACTGCTTCATCTTTTTTAACCTGATTTTTTTTCCCCCAGTTTTTAGGCTATTTGATACACATCTGGTATGCGCTTTTACTTCCCATCACTGCTGTCAGTCACTTTAAATGTTATTTATGTCACTTTTTCTGCAGCTGGCGAGTTGTTGACACCCAATTTCTTGTGAGAACTGAAGCAGAGATAGATGAGGACAAGGACGAGCAGGTAGTGTCTCATCTTTTTATGCAAAACCGATTTATTCGTATGTGTTAAGTCAGTGTCATCCTTATCTCTATGTGTTGATGTGTGCAGGTAGAGATTGTCACTGACGAAGTCTTTGCTCAGAGACATCTAGCTTTGGAGCAGAAAGAGAAAAGGCGTTGGCCTTTCTGGGGAAAGAGAAAAGGCTGCAGGCATCCTACAAGGTAAAGACACCGCCTGAATACAGGTACTGGTATATATCAGCTGACAAAGTGTTTCCACCTGGAAATTCCCCTTGTGGGACTAATAAAGGCATATCTTATCTTATCTGAACAGAAAATGTAAAAGGTGGAAAAGAAAAGCACATCCATCAGCTGAGTTGAAACATCAGTAGTGTTCATCAGTATTTGATATTTACTAGTATGTAATTATTGCAGACACTAAAGACATTTGATCTATAGGCCTAGACGCAGATTTAAACAATGATCCAAAGCTGGTAATTAAAGTTAGTATTGTTACAAATGCAGGCACTTTTGTCTTGTATTTTGCCATTGACACCATGTGCCCTCAGTCTACTCGTGGCAGAGGTTTTCACAGGGTGGCATCAGAGCATGGTAGGTGGGAATATATGTAAACGGATGCAGCAAAAAATCATCAAAAATACTTGATTTGTTATTATATAATGCCCTGTTGCAAACACTACTAAGTGTTGTTAGAAACAAGACCAGTCCTAAAACGACAAAAAAAAGTGTAACTCTTAAGTATTAATAGAAAAATGAAAATATTCCAGTTTTGCTGTGTAAAATATCGCAGTTAATGGCCTTTAAGATGTAGTGGAGCAGAAGAACAAAGCATTTCTAAATCATTTTTGGCAAATTTATTGTTTGCTTCCATGGATTAAAAAGCTTGTAGACATGGTGGTGGTTTGTTTTTACAATTACAGCTTTAAGAACACAACAGTTAGGGGGGGTGAATTCTACAGTGGGGACAATGTACCTTACACACTCCCCATTACTGGCAAAAAACCCCGCCTAAGTTCAGTTTAAGCATCAGAACAACCAAATTAATGGCTTAGAATTAATTCCTTCCCATGTGCATTGCATTGTTGCGTTGTTGTTGTTGTTGGGATCCTGGTAAATTACTGTGGGAGATTACACAGGTCCCAGTAGAATACTATGCATGAGCTCTGCAGATACGGTGTGTTTCAATATTTAGGAGCAAATGGAAAGTGATAAATAGATGCAGCAGGAAACTCCTTAATATACAAACCATTCACATAAAATTAGTACTTTATCACTTTGCATTATACTTTAGAAAACCTGATCTTAACACTTTCAGTGCCATGGGCCGATTAAATCGGCTGTACGAATACAACCTTTAAAGTGCCACGGGCCGATCAGATCAGCTTTGGAGAACACGCCACATTTGTGTACAAACAAACCATCCACCCCCATTTCTTTCTCACATTTCGATGACGTTCTTTCTGTGTCCCCCTTTTGAGACCAATCAGATGGGAATTTGAGGTCACGCGACCGAATAATATTTTTATTTCTTTTTAATGTTTCTTATTCTCCGGTGTTTCATCAGAGGGAGCCCTCCATGCCGGGGGGCGGCTGTGGACTCCGGGGGCTGTGGCGCCTTCTCTCACTGGGGTCCGCTCCTTTCTGGTGGGTGGGGGTCCCAGTTGGCCCTCTGCCACTAGTTGGGATGCGGGGCTGTGTTGCTGGTGCCTGGTCGCCGGGGTCGGCGGCTGCATCCTGGTGCGGATGGCTCCTTGAGACAGCGCCTCCTAAATTGATGTTTTACTTTTACTTGTACATTTTTGTTCTGGTCTACCCGTGCTCAGTCAGTCTTCTTAAGTATGTGTGAGCTTGTGGGTTTGCATGTATATGTGTGTGTGTGTGTGTGTGTGTGTGTGTGTGTGTGTGTGGTGGGTGAGTGGGTGGGTGTGGGTGGGGGGCGGTACTGATTTTTAAACTGATATGTAAAGCACTTTGTGCTACAGTTTTTAATGTATGAAAAGTGCTATATAAATAAAGATTATTATTATTATTATTATTATTATTATTATTATGAATTATGCAAATTATGATCAATAATGAATCGGCTGCGTCCGGTGTGTTTTGAATCTAATTAGCAATCCGTCGGATGTTACCGAGCGGTTTCCTGCAGGATTCTTCAAATATAAAAACGATGAGAAATACTGAAAAACGGCCAAAATCTGTGGCACTTTTAAGGCTTATTAGCCCCTTAACTGTCTGGCACCGAAAGAGTTAAAAAAAAACCCATTAAATCACAATCTATAAACCTAGTATTTGTAGATGGTGTTAAGACCTCCCTACTGTACAAGGTGACATGTTAGAAGTGTTTCCCAGTAAAGTTTTGCGAGGTTTGTTTGTTTTCCCATTCCAGATCTGGCAGCAGGTTGTCAGGCAGTGGGGGTGGGATGTGCACATCAGGCGAGGAAAGCTCTGTGGAGTGGAGTTGTGCTCAGCTGGATCCTGATGAGCAGCCAAGCTCTGAGGAATGTTTGGTAAGATCAAAGTGAAACAGCTGGAAACCTCAGTATCCAAAACAAACTGAGAATATCACAGAATGCTGATTCAGGTGCAAATCATGCTGAGTCAATGTCATTTCCCATAAACCTTTGTGTTATGATGTCATGCAAACCATGTCTCCTTTCTCTGTTTAACACAGTGTAAACACAAGCACGAGAAAGTACACTGAATTTCCCCCTGGATTTTTTGCGATTTTTTTTTTTTTTTTTTTTTTAAATAATGCTGCTAGTTTTGAGAATATTCTAGCAAAGTTCATCACAGTGGCCTCTGTTGGTAATAGGAATCATTTTGTCCAAACAAAATACAACACTTCTACTTGCAAACTACCATCTCCTTCTGGAATGCAATCATAAATATCAGTATGTGTGGATAAGGTTGGACTTGGTCAAGACTCATGAGGATTATTCAAAAAGAACAAAAAATGTATTTAACTGGTTAAGTCCTATGTTTCCAGTCGGGATTATTTCAATGTAACAAAACAATGGAAACTTCACTCATATAAAATCAAGTTATGATCAGAAAACAGCAAAGGATGGACAGAATTCATAATCATTTCATAATGTAAACTATTTTGTCCAAACAAAATACTTTTACTTGCAAACTGCCATCTCCTCCTGGAATAAATAAGTAAAGTAAACATAAGCAAGTAACTTGATGGTGGATTTTTACATATAAGGCCAAAAATATTTCCATGATAAGAATTTCCAAATCAGTTGATGATGATCATTATCACAAACAACTTCCAGTCATTGTTTCCTACAGGTTTAAAGGCTGATTTTTTTCTATCCTGATTGAAAAGTTTCAGAAGAACTGGATGATTATCTGTGGTTTTAATCTAATCTTATTGTCAGGAAATCACACAGTGTAAAGGTCGACCAGATCAGTATCAGAATTTGTAAAATTAGAATTATGAAAAAATAAAATTAAGTAACAACAAAACATAGAAACATGACTGAGTCTGCTAAGATAAAAGTGATATTGTGATCATGTGAATTATCAGAATATTACTATCAAAATAATCATAGCCACAAGGAAAACAATATAATAGAAAATGGATGTATTTATGTATTCATTTTTAATTTTATTTTTTTATTTCGAATATATATAAGAAAAACAAGTTAAAAAAAAAAAAAAAAACATTCAAAATGAAGTACAGGATGAAGGATGGGATGAAGTACACCCCATGTCAGTTCCAAGTCAGTTTCTCAAAGCACCTTATCAAATCTTACACGTCAAAACACAAAAAATATTATACATATCAAAAATAAACTCAGTCCATTTCGTAACTGCAGAGTTTCAAATGTATCTCAATCAATTCATATACTGGAAATTATAGTTAGTTATACCTACGTGAAGCATATAAATGTGCAATTTCAGTCTAATTTTTTGCCTGATGTATGTTTATTTATTTTCTAGTCAACTCTAGTTTGTGTTTTTTGTGCTCTATAAGACACAGGTAAGATGCACGAGAGCAAAAACTGGTTACAGAACAGTCCAAACCATCTCCCAGTCGCATTGTGTGAATTTCCCATTTGAAACCCTCGATGAATCCTTGAACCCACACAGACACTCGTGTCTGATCTGCTGCCATTGACGACGCCCTGATTGCAGTGCTTTCTTCCACTTGGCTCGGATTGGAAAAGAAATGAGTCGCTATCAAAGCAGAGTGTCCCAATCAACCTTCTCCAGGCCACGCACATATCTTCCATTACACTGTTTCTGTTGTCCCTGTGCACTCCAGCAGTCATGCAAACCCTGATTAGAGCACAGCCGTTGTATAGAATAATCATGTGTTAATGCTATGAACACCTCTGACACAGCTTTCATAATCTGAACTCAGTAGATGTCTGATATGGGAATAAGAATTACTAAAAGTGATTTGTTAATTCTGTATGCATTCAATGAGTTTCAAAGGCACATGTGTCAAACATACAGCCCAAGGGCCAAAACCAGCCCGCCAAAGGGTCCAGTCTGACCCATGGGATGAATTTTGGAAATGCAAAAATTACACTGAAGGTATTAACAATCGATGGTGTTAAAATCATTATATTTCTGTAGTCACATATGAGCCAATACGATCTAAAGTGGATCAGACCAGTAAAATACTATCATGATTAACTATGCAAAATGTCAACTCCAAATGTTTCCCTTTGTTTTAGTGTAAAAAGTAAAATTCCATAAAAATGTGGCCATTCATAAACTATCCTTTCACACAAAATGTGAATAATCTGAACAAATACAAACAACCTGAAATGTTTTATGAGAAATAAGTGCAATTTAACCAATATTCTACTTGTTACTTTATTTTATAGATCCACTGTCATCTGTAAGTTTTAATGCACATGTGTAAATGATAAACAGAGCCAAAATATTGTTCAAATTGCATTTATTTTTTGTAAGAAATTTCAGGTTCATGTTATTCACATTTTTAAGGAAACTTTAGAGATGTAAACACTTTCATAAGGGAATTTTACTTTTTTTGACTGTTATTTAACTGGTCCAGCCCACTTCAGGTCATATTGGGATGAAATTGGCCTTTGAGCTAAACTGAATTTGACACCCCTGCTCTAAGGGCTGGTTTTCATTTTGATCCACACATACAGGACACTGTTATAAAATATTTTATTCAGTGTAGTAAATAAACCTTTCAAACATGGATCAAATGAACACCAGACCTCTTTGTCCTCCATCAGCCTCAAGCCCCCTGGGAGCCACGAGTGTTTCCCTTAAATGACGATGAGGAGCAGCTCCTCCTGTCTGAAGAAAAAACTCCAGATCGTATTTCTACCTCCTCTTCATCAAAGAACTTCAACTTCCATCTCTCAACACCTCAGTCATCTGGCGCCACACCGCCCTCTGGTGGACAAACCAACGGCAGCTGAGGAAGCAGTGCCTTGTCTCTTACATGTGAGCAATTTCATTGTTTATATTGTTTGTTTGGAAGTATTCCTTTCCATTTCTGTTTTTTTTTTTTTTGTTTTTTTTTTTTCAAATTTTGTATAATTTGTTTGTGTCTTATGTGATATGGAGACAATGTTTGCGTCTTCTGGTTGTGCCTCAATGCCACCAAATTTTGGTAAAAACACGAACAGTGGTTAACCCTTTATAGGGCACCCATTGAAATACTCTGAAATCAAAATTTCAACCGTAGTGTGTTATTGGACATCGTCATCTACCTCCTTGTCGGTTGGCGTGACAACAGTCTCCCTCTTCTTGCCATAAAACATCCGAGCAGCCCTGGCTAAAAAGTAAACACATGCAATAAAACAACTGTTATAAGGTCATAAACTGACAAAAATCACTCATATTCACTGTTTACAGCCTTGACTATAATACTCTTTTTTTCTGAAATAAAATCCCATGGGGCAAAACTGAAGGGGCGGGACTTCATGTCCTCATTCCGGTCTTAACAAGTTACTGATTAGCATAAATTTAACTCATTACTTTTTCCTTTCGATGCATTATTAATTCATTACGCTGTGAGTGATTGACTCTGGCCATACTTATTTAATTAGGTATGTATTCGGTTATTATTCATTCTTTAATTTGTTTCATTTATGAATTAATTAATTTGTGCCGTTGTTCATTCATGCATTAATTCATCCATTAATCCAGGTTCGTATTTGATCTTTTGTTACTCTCTTTGATGCATTCATCTTTCTGTTAAGTCATTCACTGAACTGGCTCCTAATCTTGATGTCTGGGGTCATTTTTTTTCATCACGTATCTCTGTTAATTAATATAATTACTCATTAAAACTCAATCAAGAGCATACATGTCAGTAAGTGAGGGTGAGAGGCATGTGTCATGGGGTTTTAACACATTAGAGCTCCTGACACCTAATAACATTGTTTTGATGTATCATGACTGTATATTTTTATAATAATAATAATAATACTGTTTATTTTTTTTCAGATCCCCTTAAATGTTTGGGACCATGAAGAGAAAAATCTGTCCTGGAAATCCTAATACAAATACTTCCATTCCATGAGTATGACGTTTTTAATATTATTAGTCTTATTACTGAGCAGAAGTGTATATATTTGAGATTATTATATGTTATTACGTTGTGTCACAATAGTTATAACAGACTACTGTAGCTCCTGCAACACTTTCAGGTTTTACTGTACGAGAGGTACTACTGTACGTTCAGAAATACACACCAGCGCAACCCTGTTATCGTCTCAGGAATGTGTAATATTTACAGTCTCCATGTTATATTTATTTCCAGTTGTACACAAAAGCCTGTATAGAAAAACTTCAGAATATATATGTAATCTTTATTTTATTTACTTGTGCTGTCTCTTAGCTTTTTGTATGTTGCCATTTGTGTTTATATTTTTATTACAAATTGCATTTTATTATATTAAACATAATCAGTTGTAAACATGGAGTGGATGTCATATTTCAGCTGGAACGTCTTCTAAAGTTGTCCAGTATGAAGTAGGTGACGGATCACATCCTGGTGCCCTGATCGTTGATTTAGAGGGTGGTGAGGGTAATAGCTGGGAGACAGCATTAACCTTCACATATGTTCGCCTTTTCATGACTCCTGTGATATATCTGCAGAAGCTCTCTGCTTGTACCGTCACAGAGCACATTGTAAATTGAAGCTGAGGGGGGAAAAAAAGGAGAGGACAAAGAGCATGTTTCTTCTTGACCTTAAATTGATATACTTTGGTTACAGCTCTGAGGATTTTAGATTTTTTTTTTGTTTTTTTTGCTCCAAGTCTTTTTATTGGTATTCATGCAGAGACTATACAGACAATATGTTACAGACATGAGTCAATACAAACAAGAACAGTCCCCACCCCCCTTCCCACCCTCGCTCCAACAGAGCCCCACCCCTAAAGAAAAAAAAAAAAATTTATTACTGTACCATTGAGCAGGTTGGCTTTAATTCTGCATACAACCACATATATTATATACATTGTAAAAGAAAAGGGGGATACATTTTTTAATTATACATACAAATCGAGCAAAAGCGGTCCCTATGAGTCATAAGTTCTCAATAATGAAGGGTCAGTCTGAGGATTTTAGATATTTTTGATGAAAATTTTCCAAAGCCACTTACATATGTCTACAGTTGTGGAAAAAATTATTAGACCATCAAAAGTCATCAAAAACAATGGTTATGCAATCAAGTACTAACTCTTGTGTGTATCATGTGACTAAAACAGACAGAAAAGAAAACATGGAATGCCTAAAAGCACTGTTTTTGTCAGTACAATGTCATAGATATTGATGTAAGAACTGAAGTGATTTTGGTTATTATCAAGTAAACATGGAAAATGTCTAGAGATCAGCTCTGAGATTAAACTCTTATGAGCTATTTTTGTTGTTATCATTATATTTGTCCAAACAAATGTACCTTTAGTTGTACCAGGCATTAAAATGAACAAGAAACAAAAGAAAACAAGGGTGGTCTAATAATTTCGGAAAATGGCTGGATATTAGCTCTGAAATTAAACTCTTATGAGCTATTTTTGTTGTTATTTTTTTTAAGATTAAGATCCTTTATTTTCAGTTTAAAGTACATTTTATCACACACTGAAATTCAACCTCTGCTTTTAATCCATCTGTAGAACATGCAGGAACACACCACACACTGTAAACTAGGAGCAGCGGGTTTGCCATAGCAGGCGTCGGGGAGCTAAATGTTGTGCTCAAGAGCACATCAGCCAACAATTTTTTTCTGCCAGTCTGTGGAATCAAACCGGCGACCCTTTGATCACAAGCCTACTCTCCAGACAACTCTCTAGGCCATGGTTATCATTATATTTGTCCAAACAAATGTACCTTCAGTTGTACCAGGCATTAAAATGAACAAGAAACTGAAGAAAACAAGGGGTGGTCTAATAATTTTTTCCGCAGCTGTACATAATGATTCAAATATAAGCATAAGAAGAAGAATTATGAAACGGGAAAAATTTTAAATACACTCATGTTAGAGACTTAATGTAGAATAATGCTGCTTTTGCAACTTCTGGAGAGTATATTTTCTGTATCTTTCCCACAGTGAGTGTCTGATTCTCCAGTTTCATACAGGTCATCGTGTCCGTTATCCACTGTGCGAATGGGAAGGGCAGTGTCGTTCCACAGGGAAACAAAAACTGCAGCTGATCGCAACTCCTCTACAGTGATACCAAACAGAGCAACTGAAGGATTTGGTTCCAGTCTCGCATGATGAATCTGGATGTTGGATGATGAAAGCCGTCTGTCTAGTACATAGTGACACTGGGACACGACCAGTACTGAGGCATAATGAGGAATTTCATCTTCAAGCAAGAATATTAGAAATAGTGAACAAAAGTGTACACAGAGGACCTGAGATAGCCTGTATCCCTTGTGTCTCACTTAAAAAACCTTCTCTGAGTCTAAAAAGATGGCATAAAAATCTTATATATTCAAAATTTTTTCCCTTGAAATGAATTATATATTTTAATGATCTGAAGTCCTGACTATAACTGTCAAATATTCATTATTTTCTGGAAAATGTTAACCCTTTATGTTCCATTCGAAAGAATATGACCCTGTTTTTTACACCTAAAAACATGATTTTCCATTTAACAAATGCCAGATGGATTTTTAATTAATTAATATATTTAATTATTTCTTTGTTTTTACTTTTGCAGTCCGGTGAATAATGGGCACTAACATCAGTTTTGATCCATTTTTATTTTTTCCAGGGTCAGTTTAAACAAAAATAAAATAAAATAAAATAAACAAAACAAATCTACAGGGTGGGGAAGCAAAATTTACAATGAACATTTAGTTGTTTTTTCTCAGCAGGCACTACGTCAATTGTTTTGAAACCAAACATATATTGATGTCATAATCATACCTAACACTATTATCCATACCTTTTCAGAAACTTTTGCCCATATGAGTAATCAGGAAAGCAAACGTCAAAGAGTGTGTGATTTGCTGAATGCACTCGTCACACCAAAGGAGATTTCAAAAATAGTTGGAGTGTCCATAAAGACTGTTTATAATGGAAAGAAGAGAATGACTATGAGCAAAACTATTACGAGAAAGTCTGGAAGATACTATTAAAGAAGAATGGGAGAAGTTGTCACCCGAATATTTGAGGAACACTTGCGTAAGTTTCGGGAAGCGTGTGAAGGCAGTTATTGAGAAAGAAGGAGGACACAGAATAAAAATATTTTCTATTATGTCAATTTTCTTGTGGCAAATAAATTCTCATGACTTTCAATAAACTAATTGGTCATACACTGTCTTTCAATCCCTGCCTCAAAATATTGTAAATTTTGCTTCCCCACCCTGTACTACTTAGTACCATAAGGACAAAACTGTCCTTGTCAAAATGATGCCATAAAAATGTTATATACTGTATTAAGGCTATTTTCCACTTTAAATGAATTCACATTACATTCCATTTATTTCAGTCCTCATCATAGCTATCAAGAATGATATTTTTTGCAATTTTAACCCTTTACATGTCATTTTAAAGGTATATGACCCTAGATTATTTACCACCTAAAAATCTAAAAGGTGGATTTTTTTTCCCTATAATAAACTAAGTTGGTTTTTGAACTTTTGCAATCTGGCATTGATTGGCACCAACATTTTTTTTAAAATTTAATTTAATTTAACCCTTTCATGCACGAATTATGAGAACCTTAATCAAGATTTTTTTTTCCTGAGTGTTTTTATTTCTCTTTAGGCATGAAAAAAAACAATGCAATTGAAAATGTTCTTATGAAAAATAAATAAATAAATAAACAAACAACAACTATTAAAAAAAATAAAAAATAAAGTTAAAAAAGACATACAACTACTACTACTAATAATAAAAATGATCTTATGAACCTATTTTACATGAAGTTGCAAAAATGTCCATTCAGCTGGACACCTTGCATTTAATTTTGAAATGAAGAAACATGTATTTACAGATAAATTGTGTGAAAACCGGGGGGAGGGGGGGGGGGGGGCTTGTAGTTCTCGGGGCTCAGGGGAGATCTACACAATGTTACCAATTCATGTCAGAAAAGATATGTAGTGTCTTAAAACTTTAATAAAGATATGTACAAAAACAAACAAACAAAAAAGTCCATGAATATATAAGAGAACAGCTGTAGAATAGCTGTCCACTGTAGTGACCAGTATACATGAAAGGGTTAATTTTATTTTATTTTCATTCATTTATTCATTTTCTGGACCTGCTTTATCCTCATTAGGGTCCCTGGAGCCTATTCTAGCTATTTATGGGCAAAGGTGGGGTACACCCTGGACATGTTGCCAGTTAACCACAGTTTTATTTTATTTATTTATTTTTTTATACTTTATTTTTAACAGATTTTACATTTTTTAACAGACAGTAAAACAAAAAAGTAAAGACGTACGAAACAAGAGACGTCAACTAGCACAGACAAGGCGGTATCAAAACTTAAAATACAACGATAAAGAAGTGGGTCAATGAGTCACAATATTATCCCATTATAATTAGAGGGTTGAGTTCGTTTGGGTATTGTCCTGTTTCAGTCCATGTCAGATCATTCAGATAGATTCTCATGTTGCATCGGATCATGTCCCGTAAACCTGTTGACATAATTACATCCATCATTTTCATAAACATTTGTGCTCGTTTTCCTGGAATGATAGTAAAACACACAGATGTTGAGATATATGTGTATTTCTCATGAGAAAAACAAGGTGTTGTCCTATTGGGGCGTCACATCTTCTGGGATAGATGTCCATTTTAGCCAATAATTAGTAAATCTGTCCAAATTATGGTTCAAGGAAAAAGTTAGCTTTTCCATATTGTATATTTCTTGAATAATTCCAATCCATTCCTTCTTTGTTGGGGGTTCTTCACTCAGCCATTTTCTTGTTATGGCTTTTTTACAGGCTGCCATCATATTAATCAGGTATTTGTCTCTAAAATTGACTGTGGGTGGTAGATTTCCAAGATAAACTGTAGTATTTTATTTTATTTTATTTTATTTTATTCTTTTGAAGGGCCAGTTTAAACAAACAAAAAAACACCACTCATCACCTTTCTCAGTGTGTTATTTCACATCAACCAAAATGCTGCCGCTCCTGCCAAGGCACCACAATGACACCGATAAAAGCTAATATTCAAAGGTAGAAGGACAGTCAGTGATCAGTACAATTAACATTTATGGAGGTCATTTCTGTTTCAGGTGCCAGTGAAATGGCTCTTTCTCTGATCCTGTATGCACAACCTGCTCTTATGAAATTCTTCACAGCTTCCAGGGAGTCTGGGGGGGCAGATGGTGGTCAAGGTCATCCCTCTCATCTACATGTGAATGTGTGTCACTGGCTTTAACCCAAAGATGAAAGCCTATAGGTGGACAGAATTAGAAACTCGATCATGTGAAATACATTTGCAAATTGTACTGATCTGATTTTAGACTGAGAGGAGAGTAGGTTTTTTTTTTTTTTGTACTTTCATTTTCTAATGCTGCAGATGTCTTTTAAGGGAAGTCATTATTTTTCTTCCATCTCTAATGACTTCATCCCTGGTGATACATCAGCTACTTTACTGTCTGTTTTTTTTTTTTTTTTTTTTTTTTTATAACACATTTAGTTAATCCTCAAAATCCTAAATGGCCAAAAAAAAAACATCTACTGATCTAAAATAAGATAAGATTAGTTAGTAAAAAAAAAAGTGGTCAAAGTCACCAAGACAATCTCTAATCAGTGCCTGTCATTGTAAATAAATCTGACACTACATACCACAAACATGACAAAATGACTTTATAATACATGTGACCCAAGTTGGAGCTATTTCACTTCATTTTATCAGTTTTCATCACTGGTGAAATGGCTAAATTAGAAATTTTCCCCTTTAGTAATTATATGTCTGGTTTAACTGACAGTTACCATGGTAACAATGGTCTTAGGTATAATTTGTCAGTTTGTGCTGCTGGGTAATTAATGAATTTATGCAATTTTTTTTTCTATTTTTCTTCTTCAGACAGAAGTGATCATATAATCTCCATGGACGTGGGAAATATTTAGCACAGCCTGTTCCAACACAAGTATGATAAAAACTGGAGCAGACTGATCATTTCAATGCCTTTTGTCGGTACAAACAAGATAAGATAATTTAAAATAATTTAAAATAAGATCAGACTTTATTTATCCCACCATGGGGATATTTCACAGTCAACAGCAGCAAAGTACAACAAGCAACTGCAGAGAGAAAGACAGGTAGAAAAAAAAAACACGAGTGGAAATGAAAAATATAAATAGAAAAATAAGAACTTTTGTATTTATATAAATATTTATACAAATAAAGAATTTGAAATGCAAATTAAATATTATTTGCATATTGTGTTTAAAAACTTTTGAACCATTAATCCTATCAGACATTGAAATAATTCAGGTAAAATGCAGTTTGTCAGTTTTTCATTGGCATCAGATACGACCCATTTGAATGTTCAGAGGCTCCATAGTGAACAAGGAAACAGTCATTCATTCACTACAAAAATCCAAGTCGTTTGCCAAATGACAGTGGTTGTAAAATATATGCTTATTTTCATGTTCAGTTAATGATGTATTTTGCTCAAAAAGTCCTTTTTTCTTCACGTTTTTCTGTTCTGATCTAATAACCTTTGAATTTACTCTGAGCTTCTATAAACATGCACATCATCCTTTCATTATATATAAGAAAATACCAGCTTTTCACAGAAGAATGCAGAGGATAAAATAAGAAATAGTGAGAAATCACCTAAGAAAAATTAGATTTAGAGGAAAAATGTCTTTTAGAAGGTGCCACAGAAATTCTTCCAGGTCATTAAGGGTTAAAAATGTGTTTGATGGATACATACAGTCATGGAAAAAAATTATTAGACCACCCTTGTTTTCTTCAGTTTCTTGTTCATTTTAATGCCTGGTACAACCAGAGGTACATTTATTTGGACAAATATAATGATAACAACAAAAATAGCTGATAAGAGTTTCATTTAACAGCTGATATTTAGCCATTTTCCATGTTTTTCTTTATAATAACCAAAATCACTTCAGTTCTTACATCAATATCTATGGCATTGTACTGACAAAAACAATGCTTTTAGGTATTCCATGTTTTCTTTTCTGTCTGCTTTAGTCACATGATACACACAGGAGTTAGTACTGGATTGCATAACTATTGTTTTTGGTGACTTTTGATGGTCTAACAATTTTTTCCGCAACTGTATATAAGAAAATATCAGCTTTTCACTGAAAACTGCAGAGGATAAAATAAGAAATAATGAGAAATCACCTAAGAAAATTAGATTTAGAGGAAAAATGTCTTTTAGAAGATGCTGCAGAAATTCTTCCAGGTCATTAAGGGTTAAAATGTGTTCGATGGATACATACAGTCATGGAAAAAATTATTAGACCACCCTTGTTTTCTTCAGTTTCTTGTTCATTTTAATGCCTGGTACAACTAAAGGTACATTTGTTTGGACAAATATAATGATAACAACAAAAATAGCTCATAAGAGTTTAATTTCAGAGCTGATATTTAGCCATTTTCCGTGTTTTTCTTGATAATAACCAAAATTACTTCAGTTCTTACATCATTATCTATGGCATTGTACTGACAAAAACAGTGCTTTTAGACATTCCATGTTTTCTTTTCTTTCTTTTTTAGTCCCATAATACACAGGAGTTAGTACTTGATTACATAACCATTGTTTTTGATGACTTTTGATGATCTAATAATTTTTTTCTGCAACTGTATATAAGAAAATACCAGCTTTTCATAGAAAACTGCAGAGGATAAAATAAGAAATAGTGATAAATCACCAAAGAAAAATTTGATTTAGAAGAAAAATGTCTTTTAGAAGGTGCTACAGAAATTCTTCCAGGTCATTAAGGGTTAAAAATGTGTTTGATGGATACACACAGTCGTGGAAAAAATTATTAGACCACCCTTGTTTTCTTTTGTTTCTTGTTCATTTTAATGCCTGGTACAACTAAAGGTACATTTGTTTGGACAAATATAATGATAACAACAAAAATAGCTCATAAGAGTTTAATTTCAGAGCTGATATCTAGACATTTTCCATGTTTACTTGATAATAACCAAAATCACTTCAGTTCTTACATCAATATCTATGACATTGTACTGACAAAAACAGTGCTTTTAGGCATTCCATGTTTTCTTTTCTGTCTGTTTTAGTCACATGATACACAGGAGTTAGTACTTGATTGCATAACCATTGTTTCTGATGACTTTTGATGATCTAATAATTTTTTCCGCAACTGTATATAAGAAAATACCAGCTTTTCACAGAAAAAAGCAGGGGATGAAATAAGAAATAGTGATAAATCACCAAAGAAAAATTTGATTTAGAAGAAAAATGTCTTTTAGAAGGTGCCATAGAAATTCTTCCAGGTCATTAAGGGTTAAAAATGCGTTAGCTGGATTCATACATACATACATACATACAGTGTTGAATAAGACTTCCAAATAAAGTGACATTTCTGACCTTGTTCTAAATGCTCTAATAAAATACGTACAATTTAGGAGGTTTGGGTGTCAATACAGCAGGTTTTGAGTCCAAAATGTGCAAAAAAAAAAAAAAAAAAACCCTCTGGAGGACACTCACCCTACATTAGTGTGGTGCTCCAGATTTCCTGTGTGTGATACCAGCTCAGGGAGTCCCTGGTTACCACATGGGGGCCACATCACTTTGCAGAGACCAGCTCCGTCCAATCCTGTCAGTCCTAAAAATAACAACAGAAGCAACAGACTCAGACGTTCATCAGAGGCCAATTACAATTTCTATACACTGTCTCAATGAAGGAAGAAGTGTATGATGGGAATGATGTACAGTAGACACTAGATTTCTACAAAATGCAGCCAAATACACGGCTGTTGTAACTGCAGAGGTTGAACTCTGGGAGGCGCTCTTCAATATCTGAGAACAGCTTGGAAAATCCCCACAATGACTATGTAATGTTGTGTAATAATGGGAATATTAGGATTAAAGAGACAGCTAATGCATTTTCTGGTGCTTCTGTGTCAATTCGCACAAATCCTGAAGGTTTAGACATTATTAGTATGAAGATGTGATTCAGTATGTTATACAAGCTCTGATAATAAAATAGTATAAAGGTGTTTCCTGTTTGTTCCTTTTATTTTCTGAGGTCTTCACAAATGACAGAGATGAGAGGCAATAACGGTATTTTGTGTTCTGCTTTTATATATTCATTTTTATCATGTCCTCAGTGGATGGATGTATTAAACTACCACAATTTAAAACCATAAAATTATATTTAAAAAAAACAAAACAAAAAACAAACATCAAACTATTGTGTGTTTTATTTATAATCATGACATAGAATGTGCTACACTTTCTGTAGTCATACATTTAAATCAGGTGGTATCTGAGTATTTTCATTTTATTTATTTATTTTTTTGTGTCCCTGAAGTCATCATATTCTCTGTTAAATACACAAATGACTTTATTTCAGTTCAGGTTCAGTTTATTCACAAATAAATAAAAGACAAATTCAGTAAGTAAGTGAGTAAATAAATAAATAAATAAATAAATAGTAGATTTGTTAACTGGGACACTATGAGAGAAAAGCTTCAGATTTTCATAAAATGAATCCTAAAAGCTACCCCTAACCTAAACCTAAACCTAAGCCTTAAACAATCACTAATTGGCCCAAAGACATTTTTTCTTCACCAGTTAAACCATTAAAATATCAGTTAAATAAATTGAATCCAATCAACTATTGATAAATAAATAAATTAAAAAAAAATAAAATTATTCATTCATTTATACATGACAATGTTTATAATGATGATTATGATTATTGTTACATAATCAAAACATTTTCTGCATCTTCAGGGAGTGAAAAGTTTCCCCTTTTTTCCTTTTCTTTCTTTTTGTTTATACATTTATTAACTTTAACAATGACAAATATTACAAATAAATACAAAATCAGAACATGCATAGCAAATAAAATTAAAATAAATGAATATATCACATCAAAAGCATAAATAAATACAAAATAGAGCCCAAAAGCATGAAAGAAATTGAGCTTGGTAAAAAAATTACTGAAATAGGAGAATGTAATACAATTTATCGGAATGCAAATTATTTAATCCCTAAAAGTTATAAAAAGAAATTGATCTTGGTAAAAATTACAGAAACAGGAGGATGTAATAGATTTTGTTGGAATGCAAATTATTTAATCCCTGAAAGTTATAAAAAGAAATTGAGCTTGGTAAAAAAAATAAAAAAAAAATAAATAAAATAAAATAAATAAATAAATAAATAAATAAATAAATAAAAATTATAGAAATAGGAGGATGTAATAGAATTTATTGGAATGCAAATTATTTAATTATAAAAAAGAAACTGATCTTGGTAAAAAAAAAAAAAAAAAAAAAAAAAAAAATTATAGAAATAGAAGGATGTAATAGATTTTGTTGGAATGCAAATTATTTAATCCGTAAAAGTTATAAAAAGAAATTGATCTTGGTTAAAAAAAAAAAAAAATAGAAATAGAAGGATGTAATAGAACTTATTGGAATGCAAATTATTTAATCCCTAAAAGTTATAAAGAAGTTATTAAGTTATTAAGAAATATTATGACCCAAGATGTAGTGATTTCTGAACTTATTTTATTTTATTTATTTATTTATAAATTCCTACTTTAAGAAAATTATTTACTTATTGTAATACTTTGCATGCGATTTTTTTTTTTTTTTTTTTTTTTTTTTTTTTACATTTCTGATCTTTAATGGAGTAACTGTAACGAACCCTATTACCCCGACAGATCATTAAAGTGTTCTAATTGTGCTCCTGGTTCCACGGCTGGACCACATTACCGTAATTACTTCCGCATCACGCGCGCTGCCTTTACGTTCATTACGGTCGATGCGAGCTGCGGAGCCTGTGTCCAACAGAGCCGGAGTTGCACTGGAAGACACTGCGCCGAACAGGTAAAAAAAAAAAAAATCCCACTTTTTTTATTTTTTATTTTTAATTTGTCTTAACACTCTAATAATACAGAACAACATTCCCGAATATCACTGACAAAAAAAAAGAGGGAAAAGCATGCGATAGAAACAGGAGAGTATTTACGCACCGATGGTACATGAACGTGTCAGGGCGCAGTGGAGCTGAAATGATGAGGAGCCCCTGGTGTGGATGGAGAAAGGATCGCATTGTTCGTGTACAGGAGAACTGGGTCTGGGTTTCATCTGTGTTTTCAGACCGGTTTAGGTGGAGGAATTCTCCAGAAAAAGAGAAATAAAGAAAGGAATTCCACCTGAGCTACAGATCCACTAATCTAACGTGTATGCTCTGTGGTAATAGGTAAGACTGATTGAATTGCTTTGGATTCCTAAAGGTCCAGTTACGTACGGAATTGCATGGATGCTTGTCGGGATGTCATGGTAATGTCTGCATTGTGCTACATGAAGGCTTTACCTATTGCGGTCACTGCGGGAACTTGGCTCGCTGCGGTGGCTTGGACCCTGTAGTAAAACCTACATCACATGAAAGAAACATAAGATAAGGTCAGTGTGTGTTTAGTGGGAAACATCCAGATATAATCAGAGCTGGAGATGTCTTATCTGAGCAGTGCATGTGAGGAAGAGGAGGTTGAAAATCCAGGTGCTGAGTCATATTGGCTTGTTCTTTTTTTTTTTTTTTTTTTTTTTTCTGATTGATCACAAATATAGCCCAATAGGGGTGTTTAGTATTAATATATTAATTTAAAAAAAAATAATAGCACAATACGATGGTGTAATCCTGTTTTTTTTCTTTTCATTTCTAATCAATGTGGTCACTTTGCATTCAGATTTTTTTTTTTTTTTTTATTGATCACCTGCTTCATCATTAACTCATCACAGGACACACAGCTAAAACATCCTGACATTTAACACCTAAATGGATAAATATTAGAAACAATGCTTTTTTTTTTTTTTTTTTTTTTAAATTGACTGATCCATGTTCGTTTGCATCTGTCAAGTGTGTCCAGATACATTTTAATGCCTAAAAAAAACACAAAAAACATTGAGGATGAAGCTGGGGAGCACTGAGTCATGAATGGTCAGGCAGAAAGCTCAGAGCTCCTCCTTTGTCGAAGGGGGTGGGCTTCGCTTTCCTGGTTATCTATTGGTGATTATCATTCCAGTCGGATTCAGTCTGCTTTTTGCTTTCAGGATCTTAATACACTGTATAGAAGGAACCGAGGAGAAGCTACTACTTTACCTTAGGACCTATTTTTGTTGTATTACTCTGTTAAAAAACGGGAATAATTGTCATAAAGATAAATATGCATTCGTTATCTTACATTGACACCCATTGTGCAAAACCATCTTATTTTAACACTAAATATTAGATAGAAACACAATCAGTGACAATGAAAAGGTAAATGCTGTGTGTACAGATTGGATTTGAACACATCATCATAGACATGGGATTCATTCCATTGTATCCATTGTATCAGTGATTACGTTTACATGCATTCTGGTTTTCCCATCATTTAACCCTTTCATTGATACTGGTCACTACAGTGGACAGTTATTCCAAGCTGTTCTCTTGTATATTTATGGATTTTATTGTTTTAGTTCCATATCAGCCAACACAGTGGACACTTATGCAACATCCCATAATACACTGCAATTCATACCATTACTATAACTTTGCTGTTCTTGATAAACCTGATCTGCAGTAACATTTTTAAGTGTAAATCAGTTGTTATTCGTTAGACAAAAAGAGTTGGGTTTTTTTGCATATTATTATATGAGGTACTAACTAGCATTAGAGTATGTTAAAATGTGAGAAAACATCAAATTAGCAGCCTTAAAAATGATTTTATTTCATTGTTTTCATTTTACTTTCTGATATTGGGTTTTAAATACATATTTCTTTACTTAAAAAATTAAATGCATGGACATTTTTGTAACTCCATGAAAAAAAAAAAAAAAAAAACTTGATCGCAATTTTTTTTTTTTAATGCCTAAGGAGGTATAAAAACACTCCAGAAAAAAAAATCTTGACTAAGGTTCTCATAATTCATGCATGAAAGAGGTAAAAAAAAAAACAACAGACAATATTCCAAATAAGCTGTTTACATGGCTAATAAAAATAATTACTCTACAGACCTCATTAAAATCAGCTCGTACTTTTTGCTATTTGCTCATATCTGTGAACAGGTTGATGCCTTCTGTCTTTATGTTTAGCATGAAGAGCGTCCGTCCACCACAGAGGAGCTTTGTCTTCGCTCCAGTTGACTGTAAACGGGGCCGTGTGTTGCATTCTGCAGTCAAACACACAGATTAGATTGATTTTCTGAATGTGCCGAATACATGTCCAAAGTATCCTCAGAATATTGGAGTAATTTTGTCACATCCCACATGTCTGAATCAGAAAACAATTAACCCTTTCATGCATACTGGTCACTCCAGTGGACAGCTACTCTCCAGCTGTTCTCTTGTATATTCATGAGTTTTGTTGTTTTAGTTCCGTATCAGTCAACACATTGGACGCTCTTGCATCATCCCATACTCCACAATTCATACCATTACTGTAACTTTGTTGTTCTTGATAGACCTGATCCGCACTAACATGTTTGTTTGGAAATCACATGCTTGTTATTAGACTGTAATTAATGTAATTTTTTAAAAAAAACTAAAGTCATTTTTTTATGTTATCTTCATAAAGTGAGTAATGACTAGTATTGGAGTATGATAAAAATGTGAGAAAACATCAGATTAACAGCATTATAAATGTTTTTATTTCATAGATTTCACACAGTATATCAGTAAATATGTGTTTCTTTGCTTGAAATATTAAACGCATGGTGTCCAGCTGAAACTCCATGAAAAACAGGTTCATACATTTTTTTCAAACCCTTTTTTTTTTTTTTTTTTAATGCCTAAATAGAAATAAAAACACTCAGGAAAAATTCTCATAATTCATGCATGAAAGGGTTAATCTGGAAAAAGGAATAATGAGGAATATCCTGTTTACGTTACACCTGTCAAAGTTGGAATAATAGTGGAATATGTCTCTTTATAGGAGACAAATGATAGACTCTTTTCCATTTGCTGCTTGTACACCAACATTTCCAGGAATTTATTTACCTGGGTAAAAGTGTTCCTGCTAACCTGGTGAATTTACAGATTTCAACCGATTCTTTCACCCCCATAGTCACTTACATAAAATTGTACGTGGTGTTGTGAACATTCGGACATTAAAATACTTCTCAGATGCACAAATCAGGAGAAAATAGATTTTATTTTAAGTCTCTGTCTTAATAATAAACTCGCTGTGAGATCTTGCAACACAAATATCATCTTAAAAAGCAGGAAAATTAAACAAATGATAATTATGAGAGAATAAGTTAGTTAGTTACCATAAAGAACATGATATTAGAGCCCATTTGACCACGCCCATTTAGGTGACAGGAAGTGAACCATTTATTTATTTATTTATTTATTTATTTATGTATTTATTTTCTTTCATTTCTTTTCTTTTTTTGGAAGTTAACCATTTCATCATCCTAAATGGAGGATCTTTGTGTAAACTGCCCGTTCTTACCATTTTTACTTCGAAATATTCCCTCTATACTTTTTTTTTAGGAATTCTACTCATCCTTTTTGCACAGTGTAGTGAAACGCAGATTTACAGTAATGTAAAAGTAAGTGAATCCTCATTAAGAATTTATCAGCTGTAGAGACATCAGTGTAAAGTGCACATGTCAAGGTGATGTATGAGCTGGTTTACACCTGAGCTAATTAATCACGATCTGTTTGCCGCGTAGTCGATACAGTAAGATGGTGAACTGAAAGGCAGTCGGGATGTCGGACACAGTACTTGGACCATGAACTAAACATGGGAAAGTAGCCAATTTTTTTTTTTTTTTTTTTTTTTTTTCCATCGTCTTTGTCCCTTTTTTGGTTGTTCTTTTCGTCAAAATCCAGAGTTCAGAACTGAAGCTAACACTCTTTTTTTTTTTTTCTTTTTCTTTAACCTTTATTGAAGCAACACCAAGTGACAGAGATTTATGTACAGTATGATATAATATTTACATTTACATTAAATCATCATAATGTGGGGGAAAGGGGAAGGTAAGATATATTGCATATAATATACAAAAGAAACAAAATGTCAGTCTAATAAGAATCAGTGTCCTGTTTTGGTTGTGTAAATGTTTTGTGTGTGGTGGATTGTGTATGATGTGTATGTGGGATGTCGGACACAGTACTCAGACCATGAACTGAACATGAGAAGGTAGTCTATTTCTTTTTTTCTTTTTTTTTTTTTTTTTTAATCATCTTTGCCCCTTTTTTGGTTGTTCTTTTCATCAAAATCCAGAGTTCAGAACTGAAGCTAACACTTGATTGAAAAACACTGTTTCTGTTCTAAAACTACAGTATATGCAACACATGACTGGACACATTTACAATGAATATATTACAAAAACTGGTTGTACTTTGAAGTTTTGTTGAGCAAGAAAGATCGAGGAATAATCTCGATCAACAAATTAATTCAATTTATTGTCACGTCATATCTTCCTGAGACCCAGCAATGCATTTTGGTCCTCTGTAGGGGACAAGAATTTCACAGCTTTACAAAAAAACAAGAAAAAAACACTGTCCACTGCAACAGACATTCCATAAAAAAAAAGAAAAAAAAAACCATCATCTGAAAAAAACATTGCATTATGCTGTGTCCAATCAAGGCAATTTTTAAATGTAAAATAATAATAATAATAATAATAATAATAATAATAATAATAATTTTTAAAAATTACTGTCCTGGGTCTCAGGAGGATAAAGAAAACTGACACTACTCACCCAAATTTCTCTGTCAAGACACAACGTAAAATCATTTCCAGATCATGTGTGATGGAATTATCAGTCAGTCATGTATTTAACTATCCTTCCTGGCTGAAAATACCTGTAATTAGCCAATGTCTGCATCACGGGGTAGTTTTTCTATAGAAGGCCAATTGAATTATAATACACTGAAAGGTAATCACAGAATATTTACCCAAGGATGCTAAAATAAAAAAAGTATCTTTCACTATAGCATTAATCAGCCAAAGGGATTAACTTCATAAAACTCTTAATGTCCAAGAGACCACAGCTTCAGAAGCACGACTGAGTAGAAGGTGAACACAATGGAGGTGTGTGTTTTTAACTGGACACTGGCAAAGGGCAGTTTGGGAAATGTACTGTAGCTCGTGGTAAGTTTGTTTCCACGTCCTGATAAGACTATTTAGATAATTAGGTTAAACTGGGGATTGTTGGTGGACCACATGTTTTTTCTCATGCCTTTACCTGTGCATTCACCGTAAACGGCTTAAATATTGATGATAAACAACACAATGCACGTTCCAACGCATCCATTTCCCCATGACTTGTTTTACATTTAGATTTGTTTGTTGATTCTGTGCTCGGTTTTGCAGTTCTGCATAAGGCCAGTACACGGCACCTGTGTACAGTAGGTCAGATTTACATAAGCGTCATGTGTCAGTCAGATAACCTAATCCTGATTCCTACAAAGGTACTTAGTCAGCTGGACGCACACTTGTCACAGTCACAGCATGACGTAACACCGTGTGTCTGTGTCGCTGTGGAAGTGGGAAAGGCCCGTTTGTGTGCTACCCGGTGGTTACTTTGGCAGGAGGGTACGCTTATCCAAACACCTTGTCTGCCAGTGAGCTGCCAATCCCCACCCCCCCACTGGTTCTTGTTCTCTGTCTCTAGGTTCTACTGTATATGTGAAGTGTTTCAGGTTTTTGGTTTTTGGTAGATTATCCCTCTGGCCAATGTGCTAAAGTGGTGAGAAAATACTCCTACACTGCATGCTAAAAATCTAGACTGCTACTAAATAAGTATTGTAGTCATTAATTTTCTTTCAATTAAATGACCCAAAAGCCCACATGGCTGATATACATCATCAAATCATGTAAACTCTTTATTTATGTGGATAAAGCCCCATGTCTGACTATTAAATTATCTGAGAATTTTGGAATATGCTGACGACAACAGGACTCAGGAAAAGGACATGAAATGAAACATCATTAGATAGACAGGTAGCTAAATATTTTAATTCCATCACACATGATCTGGACGGGATTCTGCTGTTATATTTTGTCTTGATGGTGGTGTTTGGAAAAGTATTGCCACTTCTATAGCTGCGTAGGTCTGGGTATAAAAAATCAAGAATGAATCATGAATGAATGAAAATCAAGATTATTTTTCTAGAAATGTTTCTTGCTCAACAAAAGATCTAAATGCAGTCAGTTTGCTTTTTATACTATATTAATTAAAGGAATGAATGTTTGTCCAGTCATATGTGGCATATTGTTTTACTACAGAAATGTGGTTTTTCAATCATGTTTTATTTTCGGCTCTTAAAACTAGAAAAGAATCGACTAAAATCAGAAATTGTCCATAATACAGAAATAAGGTTGCAATTTTTGGCTATATTGCCCAACTTCATCTTAATGCTTAGTCTTTTGATTTAGACTGTCCATAAATTAGAGCCCGACCGATATGGGATTTCTGGGGCTGATGCCAATATTGGGGGCTTAAGAAGAAAAAGAAGAATCTTTATTTTGTCGGTAGGTTCACACACATTAACATGCACCACACTGAAATTTGTCCTCTGCTTTTAAACCATCACTAGATCATGCATACATGCATCACACACTCCATACTAGAAGCAGTGGGCTCGCTGTATCAGGCGCCCGGGGAGCAAATGAGGGGTTAAGTGCCTTGCTCAAGGGTAAATCAGCCAACAACTCTCTGCTAGTCCAGGGAATTGAACTGGTGACACCCCACCCCCCCAATATCTGATATATCGGCCGATATCCGATGGTGGTGGTGGTGGTGGTGGTGGTGGGGTAGTGGTCCATGATTGTCAAAGTGAAACTGAACATGCTTTACTATTCCTCTAACTCTACTGTCAGTGACAGAATTCCAGCGCAGCAAAAACGTTAATCAGCTAAAATTTACTCAGGGGTTCAAATGAGTGGCCACTTTTGTCAAAAAAAAAAAAGTTGTAAGAAATACATAGAACTGTGTTGAAATAATGCTAATACATTTGTGCACAGACTACTGATAATATTTGACAGTGGAAGCTATATTTTCAGAAATATTGGATTTTGAATAGCACGTGTATGTGAAAACTTTTGCTGGAGGACGGACGTGACATTACCCATGATGCTCTGGTCAGTACCAGTACTTTATTAGTAATAAACTTATATACTTACTATTAATAATTATCCTCTTATTCATAAATGTTAGTATTGTGGATCTAAAACAATAACAGCTGACACAAAAACACAAAATGTGGCAGTGGACGGATGTGACATGGTTGTTACAGATCCCATCATACTGATGCTCGGCAGCCATGTCACCGTTTCCACAAATGATCCCTGTGCAAAAACTAGGATCAGAATTATTTATTGTATAGTTTATCATCATACTAAAGAGTAAATAACAATATAGAATTGTTATTTCTTTATAAAAATGCTTATTATTAGAAAACTGTTGATTTAAAAAGTGACGTGTGACATTGTTAATGTATGTATTGGCGTAACATAAGCAGGATGGATCAGCACCATACTCCATATTGCAACCTGTAAAAATAAAACGTGATATGTAGTATATAATGTAAGAAAAACTGGGGAATCTAAAAGAATAAAATATTGGTTTTTCAGGTAAATTCAGTTAAAATATAACTTGGCCATTTGTGACATGAAAATATAGCATTAATTATGATGAAATTGGACATTTTTGACCTGAAAACATAGTTCATATGACCATCAACATGTTGCAACAGAAGTGAAATCCTGTAAATTTGCATAACTTGCATTTACCAACACAAAGTTCCTTTGGGGATTCACTTCTATTGATTTCTTATGCACAAAGACAGAAATAAGACCTCTAAGCAAATTTTAGCCGAAATGCATGAGCTACATATTGATCAATGTTAATTAATCAGTGATATGCTACATGGGATGTTTAATTGGTCTGGCTTTACTATAAATATATCTACAAATTATGATTAATATTTAATTTTATATTTAATATATGTATCTGTAAGCCTGTGTAATATGACTGAAAACAACTAACCAGTATTTTTGTCACTTGTTTTCCAATTCATCTCATCAAAATATGTAAAATTTAGCGTATTTTATTTCTAAAGCGGATAATTCTCAAACTGTAGACCAACGTTATTTATTTTGTATTTACCTTGTTTTAGATATTAATTTCAACTGTTCTCCAGTGTCTAATAAATAAAAGATTGTTCATTTGCGACACTTTTGTTAGTCGTTAATATTAGACCTTCTCCCGCTCCATTACGTCATCTTCTAGAAACGCACCATCAGTCGACTTCAGTGATTTTCTTTGTTTACATCAACGTTCAGATATTTGTGTTGCGTCGTCTTCCATCAACCGCCACCTGTGTTTCCTGTGGAAACGGGGATGAGTTCCCAAAAGGATATTTAAAGTATTAGACGAGTCAAAGCATAACTGAAGTATGGCAATCCTTGAGGGAAAATCCCCAGTTCCTTAATGTTTATTTTAAGATTAGCTGACTGAGGTGAGAGCAGCAGATGTTCCGCACAGATACAAAAAACTGTTTCTCTTAGTTGTACGAGGAGTCTAAACACACATCATATAACGGAGGGATTATTTTACCGAACTTACCCTTTTGACTGTACCAAGCACCACTTTAAAAACCCATTTTGCTGAGCCATAAGTTTTTCCCGCAGTAGACTACTATTAATAACAGTTTATTGATTGTTTAAAGTCAATCAGTGACTGCAAACTGCCCCGACACTGAGAACCAGGATTGCTTCTGTTATCTCTGCACTTGGTGTTGACCTCCGCTGTTTTCAAGGATAGGAAAAAACCCAATGTGCAATACAGGCTCCATAAACAACTAGCATGTCAGTGATAAAGGGCCTGGCTTTGTGCATGAGCTGGCTGCTTATACTCCGTTGTATAGTTTAGGGCAGAGGGCCAAGGATGCCTGCATGGTTCAACAAAGAGGTCGGCAAATTACAGTCACCAGAGGTTGACCCAAGTTTATGATCAGTAAAGCTAAAGCAGTAAAGCAAGGTTTTTGAGGCTTTGTTGGTAAAATTGGGATGTAAATGTAGAGGTAGTCAGTCCAGTGGAGTGACTGAGGAGCAGATATTTGAGTATTTAAAGGAGTGATATTTTGCCTTTTTAAATGAAATTATGCATTTTTAAACATTTCCCTGTGGTCTACATAAACTGTAAATGCTCTGTTTGGGTCTGAATTCTTCATTCATTCAACTCCACAGGTCCATCTTCAACCCTATTTCTGAGTAATGACACCAGAAAGGTCATTTTGAGCGCTGGCCCTTTAAATGCAAGGGAGTCACTTCAGGCCCCGCCCCCTCCACGTTGTTGGCTGTGCTTTCTGTCCCGTTCAGCCATTTGTATTCGTTCGTACAACCAACAACTGAACGTTTTAGGTAATCGGCTCAAAGTTTGGAATTATTTTCAGTTTTTACTACAACCGCTGCTGCTGATAAACAGTTATGCCGTACTCAGAGAAATGTTTGTCGGAAGTCTTGACCTTATATGTGCAAATGTCATGATGTAACTAGGTATAAAATGTAGCAAATTATGCAGGAATTAATTAGTTAGTTAATTAATTAATAATTAAGTAATTCTAAATTAAATAAAAAATGATTTACTAACCTGATCCCCAACCAGGAAATGAAACAAATAGGGGTGGGGGGTGGAAGTGGGATTGTTTTGATTTGTTTGTTCAATACATGTGTAGAAGCCAATAATGTAATAACAACCGAGAACGTAATAACGGCCAATAATGTAATAAATTTGCTATTTTTTAAATGTAATGGGTCAGTAACGTAATATCTGGCCAATAAGTAATAAAAGTCCTGAACCGATAACGTAATAGCTTTTGGCAAATAACGTTATAACTTATTACGTTATTGGCTCAGTTATTACATTTGCAAAGAATTTTTGTTTTTTTACCAGGCCAGTAATGTAATAATCAACCAATAAGTTATAACACTTTTGGCCGAAAGTTATTACGTTATTGGTTCAGGACTTTTATTACATTATTAGCCAGATATTACGTTATGGGCTTATTACATTTTAAAAATGTCAAATTTATTACCTTTTTGGCCGTCATTATTTTATCGGCTGTTATTACATTATTGGCTTCTACAACATGTAATTGCGCTTTCTTATTTTGTGTGAAAATAATAAAAAGAATCAATGTATAAAATGCATAATATTAACCACAATATTAGTGCAGCATAACGTTTCAATGTTTTAGGCTGGACAATTTTTTCTTTACATTTTTATTATTTATTGTCGGTTTTATCAGAGCTGGAGCCAATAAATACAGTACCTGGTGACTACTGCACAGTCATTTGGAGTGAATATTGATTGACTGGATGGTAACCTTCTACACTCAAGACAAACAGTAGTTGCATATTGAGTTAGTATAGTGAACCTTCACTAGTCTCTAATGAAAGGGGTCATATTTTGCTAAACCCACTTTTATTAGTCTGTGGTTCATTTATTTGTGTATTTGGACCATAACAGTTCATAAAGTTTGAATTTGAACCCTCCAGGTGCTGCAAAGCTAATTTTATATTAATTCTGGCAAAACTGAGTGGATTTCTACAACCTGTTTCAATTTCTGCTTAATTTGTTATGTTTTATAACTAGTTACGTCACGACATTTGCACATATAAGCAGGGTGCGATTTGTCAAAAAAACAGAGGGGGGAATGTTTTTTTTTTTGTGTGTGTGTGTGTGGGGGGTTATATACGTGGGCGTGTGGTCCATAACTAACGCTGGCGTGAAACGAAAGTGAAACTTTACATACTTCCGATGTCCAACTCCCAGGTTCTGTTCCTCTATTATACAGCAGATCTTACACGAAATTTTCACAAACTTCCTACTTGTATCCACTGGACAGGGGATGTTTGCGAATTCTGAGACTGCTGACAGTTCGGTTCAGGTTAACGTTAGCGCCAGTAATGTAGGATATACAGGGTGGGGAAGCAAAATTTACAATATTTTGAGGCAGGGTTTGAAAGACAGTGTATGACCAATTAGTTTATTGAAAGTCATGAGAATTTATTTGCCACAAGAAAATTGACATAATAGAAAATGTTTTTATTCTATGTGTCCTCCTTCTTTCTCAATAACTGCCTTCACACGCTTCCTGAAACTTGCGCAAGTGTTCCTCAAATATTCGGGTGACAACTTCTCCCATTCTTCTTTAATAGTATCTTTAAGAAAGTGGACATTGCTGTGTGATGTTCTATTGGTAGCATGTTCTAAAACGCCCCTAAAAAGCAGAATCCAGAGGGTTTAGATCTGGGCTAGAAGGCGGCCATAAACATGATTCCCAAAAATTGCTAAAGTTGCATTTGTTGCTGTTGTCAACAAGTGTTTTGGTGTTCTTGTGTAAGATTTTAACTTCAAATCATATTTTACTGCATTTCTAACGGTCTTGTTGTCTACCTCAAGTTCAATTGCCATTTTTCTCATGGATTTGGTTGGATCCTTTAGGATTTTGGATTTGAGAGCTTTAATAAAAGCTTTGGTACGTTATTTTGTTGCTTCCTCCACTTCCAGACTTTCTCATAATAGTTTTGCTCATAGTCATTCTCTTCTTTCCATTATAAACAGTCTTTATGGACACTCCAACTATTTTTGAAATCTTCTTCGGTGTGACAAGTGCATTCAGCAAATCACACACTCTTTGACGTTTGCTTTCCTGATTACTCATATGGGCAAAAGTTTCTGAAAAGGTATGGATAATAGTGTTAGGTATGATTATGACATCAATATATGTTTGGTTTCAAAACAACTGACGCAGTGCCTGCAGAGAAAAAACAACTAAATGTTCATTGTAAATTTTGCTTCCCCACCCTGTAGGTATAAGAAAACTGTCACAAGCTGCTTATTATTTACATTGGTTGGTTGTCCCCCCCCGAGGATGAAATTTATGGAGCAGAAGCAGGGATGTAAAAAACAGAGTGGGGTTGGTCCCCCACATCCACCCCAATAAATCGCACCCTGCATATAGTCAAGACTTCCGACGAACATTTCTCCGAGTACGACATAATTGTTTATCAGCAGCAGCAGCGGTTGTAGTAAAAACTGAAAATAAGTCCAAACTTGGAGCCGATTACCTAAAATGTTCAGTTGTTGGTTGTATTAACAAACACAAGTGAATGAATGAGACAGAAAGCACGGTCAACAACCTGGAGGGGGCGTGAAGTGGCTCATTTGCATTTAAAGGGCCAGCGCTCAAATCGACCTTTCTAGTGTCATTACTTAGAAATAGGGTTGAAGATGGACCTGTGGAGTTGAATTAAGAAGAATTTAGACCCAAACGTAGCATTTACAGTTTATGTAGACCACAGGGAAATGTTTTAAAATGCGTAATTCCATTTAAAAAAGCAAAATATAACTCCTTTAACATTTCTTGATGCATCTCAATCCTCCGTTTCCGGTATTCCCTCACAGGGCTACATTTTCATCAATGAGAACAATTAGTTAGGTAAACGTGAACTATCTTGTCATTTAAGAAATACTATAAAAACCTGACACTGTACGTCTATAATGGAAACAGCCTTTTCAGTGCAATGTTACAAAACTTAACATTCTGCAGTGCTTTATAATCTGTGTATCATTCGTTCATTCATTTTTCAGTTTAAAACCAAAAATCAAAAAACAGAAAAATGACTCGTTTTTTTTTGTTTTTCATTTTCAAAACCAGAATGAAAAATGGATAATGGTTCGTTTTTACATTTCCTGATTTTATCCTCAAATAAAAAATGAAAAAAAAAAACCAAAAAAAAAAAACAGATAACAACCGTTTAATCCAATTTTGCTGTTTTGAATATAGTTAAGTTGTCTGACCTGGAAGTAGTCGTAACTAGGGAAAAAATAAACAAACAGAATCATGGCCTGACTGGAGGAATATTTTGCAATAATTAAGCAGCTGTTTGATACAGAAGCGTATTGCATTCACACAAAAAAATAAATTCGGCTCTATTTTTCTGAGTTAACGAGATTAACAGCAGCTTAATTATAGCAAAATATTCCTCCAGTCAGGCCATGAGTCCGTTTGTTTATTTTTTCCATAGTTACGACTACTTCCGGGTCAGACAACTTAACTATATTGAAAATAGCAAAATCGGATGAAACAGTCGTTATCTGTTTTTTTCCATTTTTCATTTGAGCACAAAATTGGGAAATGGAAGAGCAAACCGTTATCTGTTTTTCATTTTGGTTTTGAAAATGAAAAACAAAAAAACAAGTCGTATTTTTGATTTTTGGTGATTTTTGGTTTTAAATTGAAAAAGGAATGAACAAATGAAACATGGATTCTTTATGAGCGCTTCAGCTGTGATCAATTTGCTATGAGCACCTCTAGTTACCGTACGTCTTTTGTCCACTGTGAAAGGGGATCAGTTCTTATGCTGACCTTGCAGTGAAACGTCCTCTGCAGAGAGTTTTCCCCGTCCCGTATGTTTTACCCCTGAGACTCTCCTTTTAGTGCGTTTACAGTATAATGCTCACTGAATGGAAATCTCATTGCCTTATCTTTAAAGGGAAATAAGCCATAATTTTACGTCAGTGCTCACTCAGATGCTGCCAAGCTGCAGAACGCTGACTTCAGCCGTTGTGTTCTTGACAGCTCTGTGAGAATTCAGACAAGCTAAAAAAGGCATATGGGTGCTTCTATGAAACTGGTCCCTAAAAACAGGACATGGGGGCTAAAAATTCAAACCAGATGCAGACTAGTGTAATGAAGCAAGTTTGGGTCTGTTTTAAAAATAAATATTTGCTGAGATAAAACACATTTTTATATTATTTTCATATAAAAATCCACTTATAACATGGTAAAAAGAACACCAAAATTACTCGCTATTTTTTTTTTTTTTTTTTTAATTCTCTCACAGGTACATTTTGGGAATCAAACTAACTATGCAAGGCAGAGTGTTTCACAAAAATGACCGCTGTTGCATAATCACTCACAGTTTATTTGTGTTTAACTGGGCAGGTTCAGCATGTAATGTGAGTGGACACGATGGGTTACACACGAAACCTGGACTGAGATTGCTGATTCATAAAAAACCCACATGTCTGGGTTAGAAAAATCACTAGGATCATCAACTTTAACACAGTGTCTTTATTTATAGCGGTATATAAGACCATTTACAGCCATGTTTTCCAGATCAAATGCACTGACACCTAGGTAACTTTTCTTGTCCCAATTTTGGTCCTATTTTTGGCCCCAGTATTTTATTAAAAATTCATTAATTTTTGGGATAGCTCAGAGCAAGAGTATCTTTTTTTTTTGCATTTATCTGAGGTTGGAGGGGAAATATGTCTAAATTTCTCTTTTATTATTGGGTCTAAAAAGCTACAAAAGTGCCAGATACCAAAATAAACCCAGTTTCATAGAAGCACCTATTTACATTCTTGGTTATGGCTCAGCATCATTATGGTTGACCTCACCTGACCTGCAGGTATGGATATCTGCTTTGTCCTGATATCTACCTGTATTATGCACAGTCATAACAGTCTTCTTCTTTTAGAACCGTTTTCTTTGGCTTCTGTTTCTACACTTTGATTTTCCTCTGCTCTCAGGGACACTTGGGGTCAAAGTAGCCGACCTTTAGTGTGTGGGGGGCTACGATCAGTCAAGTCAGGACCACAAGGGTCTTTCCCAGCACTCTGACTCAATCTGTCTTGCTGACAGCTCTGCGTTTAGGATCGAGAGGATGTTGGTGGTAGCATACTAAAATTCCATAAGTGTCCTCCTCAGTGATGTTACATAAACAGTATATGAAGGAGCTGTCATTTTTTTTCCTGTTTTTTTTTTTTTTTTTTTTGTCTCAGTGTCTCTTTAGTCGAGGTGGTTCTAGCTGTCACATTGTTACTTTAACTGCTCCATTTATGACAGAAAAATACTGGGAAAAAAACTCTTGTGTTTGTTGACAAGATGTAGTTACGAGAGGTTTGGCTGACAGTAAACTCAACGGTGTCGATTTTTCAGTTTAGACTGTCTCTGAAATATATCAGGCTGCTAACGTTAACTAGACGTTAGCCTGTAGGTATGACGCTGATGTCTTGTTAAAATAAATACCCAGTGAAGGCCTTGAACTCAAAGGAGTGGGTAGTTCAAGGACCTCAGCTCTAAAACAAGGCTTTAGGAGCGCATTTCTAAAACCGGTGGTCGACACACAGCACCTCTGTCCACTTCGTCTAACATTTAGCCTCTAGTTTTTTTTAAATTTGATTGATTTAGTGATTTATTCCAAACATGCAATGAAATTTAACATATATGCGAACTAGCAAAACATACTGTACATACTGTACGTACAATAATTTTGGACAGAAGAACAGCACAATAGTTCCATTTACATGCCTATTAACTATTAAAGGAGTTATATTTTGCTTTTTTAAATGGAATTATGCATTTTAAAACATTTCCCTGTGGTCTACATAAACTGTAAATGCTATGCTTGGGTTTGAGTTCTTCATTAATTCAACTCCACAGGTCCATCTTCAACCCTATTTCTGAGTAATGACACCAGAAAGGTTGTTTTGAGCGCTGGCCCTTTAAATGCAAATTAACCACTTCACGCCCCGCCCCCTCCAGGTTGTTGACTGTGTTTTCAGTGCCGTTCAGCCACTTGTGTTCGTTAATACAACCAACAACTGAACATTTTAGGCAATCGGCTCAAAGTTTGGACATATTTTCAGTTTTTACTACGACCGCTGCTGCTGATAAACAATTATGTTGTACTCAGAGAAATATTTGTCAGAAATCTTGACTGTGCTGTGCAAATGTCGTGACGTAACTAGTTATATAACAAATTAAACAGGAATTGAAATAGGTTGTAGAAATCCACTCAATTTTTTGCTGGAATGAATATAAAGATAGTTTTGCAGCACCTGGAGGGTTCAAATTCAAACTTTTTGAACTATTACGGTCCAAAAACACAAATAAATGAACCAAAGACTAATAAAAGTGGGTTTAGTAAAATATGACCCCTTTAAACTGAGCAGTTCTGAGAAGCATCACTCTTGACACTTATTTATTTAGTTATTTATTTCGAATATGCAAAGAAACAAAATAAAACAAAACAAAGCAAAATAAGACAAAAACTAAATAACATTTAAATGAGCAGAATCTATGTTTAAGTACGTGCAAGTGTGAATTTTGCATGGTCGAAAAGGAGTAGTGTCGTGTCAAAAAAAAGGTAAAAATTGAATGCAGTTGCTGTTTTCATAGACTACATCCTTATTGCCTATAAAACTAAAGATGGAGTGTCTTGAATTTTGAATGGGGGATGTATTTATGGCTCCAGTCTATTGTCAGACGTCTATAAGCTGTACAGTAGCTGTTTCTATAGAAGCCCGTTCTCTTTACCAACAGTCAGTGGCAGAAACAGGAGATAGAAAAATGTGTGGGTTGAAAAATAGGAGAGTGACTCACAACTCCCCGAACTATTTAGCTTCTCCTCCATTCTCCTCTCTACATTTTTCCACTTTTTATTTCTCCTTTCCTTATTTCTCCTCCCATTTCCTTTTTTTCTCTTTTGCTTTGTTTTATCCCCTTATTTCTCCTCTCCTTTCCTCTCTACATTTTCCTCTTTTCATTTCTCCTTTCCTCATTTCTCCTTTGTTTTGTCTCCTTATTTCTCCTCTCCTTTCCTTGTCTCTCACTTCCTTTTTCCTCCTCATTTCTCCTTTCCTTATTTCTCCTCCCATTTGCTTGTTTCTCCTTGCTTTTTGTCTCATTTCTCATCTTCTTTCCTTGTCTCTCGCTTCCTTTTTCCACTTTTCATTTCTCTTTTCCTTATTTATCCTCCCATTTCCTTTTTTCTCTTTTGCATTGTTTCATCTCCTTATTTCTCGTCTCCTTTCCTCTCTACATTTTCCTCTTTTCATTTCTCCTTTCCTTATTTCTCCTCCCATTTCCCTTTTTCTCCTTGCTTTGTTTGTCTCCTTATTTCTCGTCTCCTTATTTTTCGTCTCCTTTCCTCTCTTAATTTTTCCTCTTTTCATTTCTCCTTTCCTTATTTCTCCTCCTTGTTTCTCCTTGCTTTGTTTTGTCTCCTTATTTCTCCTCTCCTTTCCTATCCACATTTTTCCTCTTTTCATTTCTCCTTTCCTCATTTCTCCTCCCATTTCCTTGTTTCTCTTTGCTTTGTTTGTCTCCTTATTTCTCGTCTCCTTTCCTCATCTCTTGCTTCCTTTTTTCCTCTCCTCACTTCTCTTTTCCTTCTCTTTTCTCCCTGCTCCTCCTCTATTTGCTTCTTGTTTTCATCATGTCTCCTCCTCTCCTGCAGTTCATAAAAAAACACAGTCACTGTTTTTCATTTTGATACCTCTGATTGCATAATAACAAATGCATAACAGCAATAAAAGGCTGTTATTTATTCCAGCTGATGCATTTTTCCCAGAATACCTTCTAATAACACCTATATGTGTGCAGCGGTGAATAAGCCATTTACAGAAGCATGGTTGCTGGAGGAAAATTCAGCTGCTTTCTCTATTTATAATAACTCAATAGCCTCATCTCTATCATAATCTTTAATGTCATAACAATAAAATGGATGTAAACATTTATGGAAGCATATCAAATGTTACATCACGGCTGGATATCTCTTCACAAACTGATGTCAAATCTATATCGGTATGTAAATTTTAGAGAAGAACTGGTACATTATATTTTTCGGATCCGCGAGTGCAGGAGAGAGCGGGACTCTCTTGGCTCATTAAGGAAAAAGCCCGAACCCCAGAGATGATCCAAAGATAGAAAATGGTGAAAACAGCCATCTTCCTACCACTCGCACATCAATTTCCCTCCACCCACGTTTGTTCATGAGGGGTTAAAAAAATGAAAAATACTGCAGAAATCAGTCACATATCCTGGACATCCCCAAACTTCATCTATCTTTGTTTTTCTTTTTAATCTCTTGATGGGAAATTTGTCATGTGCAGATGACAGGCTTAGTGCAGCTGCCAACGGAGAGATGCTGTCAGTCAATAGAGCAATAATTAAAAGCAAAGCCAAGCAGAACAGAGATGTACTTAAAGGTGGAACGGTACAGTAGAAAAATGCTGTAGTGGTTTTATTTCATATACACTGTAAGCCCAGACTTTGTATTTACTAAAATGCTTTAATTACAATGTACTTAAATGATTTCAGTTTTATTACATTACTATAAAATGTTCAGTATATTCTACTAGTTTGTAGACATAGTTGAAAGTATGAAAAAGTTGAAGCTGAATGGATTTAAATCACTAAGTTTTAGTCATGACCACACCTTTTTGTCTCCGCATTGCATTGTGGGTATTGGGCATGTTGTTGAAAATGTGTTGTTTTCATGTGCAGGGGTTCAGTGGGGTTGTGGTGTTAGTGTTAATTTTGACTTAATGTGTGTATGGCAGTGTTTATTGGCCTTTTTGTGTTTGTTTTTGTATTTTCGTAGAGATGCACCTTGAGTGAGAGCCATAGGAAGAACAAATAGTTTAATGTTCATCTCAAAGTGTTCTCGTTTAATGTAAATTTTTATGCCTTGCCAAATTAAAAGCACTATCTGTACTGGCAAATTACACTGAGTTAATTTACTGTCAAACTTCCATCCACACTGCAATATATTAAGTTAAATAATTATACAAAGCAATTTATATTGTAAAAGATTTTAATTTAAATCAACTTGGAATTAAGTACAATGAACTGGTGATATTAAGTCTAATGGTTTTACAGTGCAACTGACATTGCAACACATTTTAAGTTAAATTAACTTGGCATTTAGTGTGTTGTACTTAACCCTTTCATGCATGAGTTATGAGGACCTTAATCAACATTTATTCCCTGAGTGTTTTTATTTCTCTTTAGGCATGAAAAAAACAATGCGATTGAAAATTTTCTTATGAACCTATTTGTCATGGAGTTCCAAAAATGTCAGCGTGACACCGTACATTTAATTTTTGAAGAAAAGAAACAAGGATTTACTGATTTATTGTGTGAAAACTATGAAATAAAAACATTTTTAATGCTGCTAATCTGCTGTTTTCTCACATTTTAACAAGCTCTAGTACTAGTCATTGCTCACTTCATGGAGATAATATGCAAAAAAAAAAAAAAACCTTTTGTGTAAAAAAACAAAAAACAAATAGTTAATTGCAGTTTAGTAACAATAAGAAGCAATTGATTTTTTTTTTTTTAGTTTAGTTTATTTCGAATATGCAACAAGACAAAGTAATCTTACTTGGTCTTTAGAAGAAAAAACAGGTAGCAAGAGGTCATGGAAGAAAACAAAAAAACAAAACGTATATGTCTACATGACTTCATTTGCACATTCGAAAAGGAGTGGGAGGAAGTATAATTTATTTAATCCCACCCCTTCAACACTCAAACATGTTACTGTAGATCAGGTTTATCTGAAACAGCAAAGTTACACAAATGGTATGAATGTCTGTATGGGATGATGCATCAGTGTCCACTGTGTTGGCTGATATGAAACTAAAACAACAAAACCCATGAATATACAAGAGAACAGCTGTAGAATAACTGTCCACTGTAGTGACCAGTATGCATGAAAGGGTCAAAATAGCAAGTCCATTCAAATCAAGCATTTAAGTTTAATACACTCAAGTTTTCATTACTTACATACTTTAAGGCAACCGGTTTCCTCAAATTTTTTAAGTAAACTCAGCTTTTCCGGTCTTACAGTGTAACATCTGTGGTACTTTAGGACCAAATCCACATTAACACTCCCATCATTCAAATTCCCATCATTTTATGGAAACAGTTTGTATGTACTGTATAATGTCGGCATTGGATACCATCAGGTGTTGATGCTTGTGTTCCAGTAATAGCACTCGAACTGAAATGCTTTAAAATTACTGCTCTGTCTCTTTTCCATCTTCACTTAATGGCTTTTCTTGATGGGCTGCAGAGGTTGATGGTTGCACCCCCTAAGGTCTGAGCTACAGAGCAGATGCAGGAGTAATTTAATGACAGGAATTAAAGCCTTTTTTTTTTTTTTTTACAGCTAAATAATAAAACTGGCTGGCAGCACTTACATTATGACCTTCTTTTACACCTGAGTTTACACAGATAATGGATAATGTAAAATATGAACCATCCCTTTGCATCCATTTTCAGCTATAATTGCATCATAGTAGAGATAATCTAAAATGTACAACTGTCCAGATCAAGAATAAATGTCAATGCTTGTAGATGAAAACAAGTAAGTTGAGGAAAATGTACTGAACTGTTATAACATTAAACTGCTTTGAATTTGCTACAAGATGAGGATGAACATGTAGTGACTGGACTGCATTACCACACCAAAAATGTTCCACCTACTTTAACATATTTACCTCTGCCAAGGAACGGCAGAGGTTATGTTTTCACCGAGGTTTGTTTGTTTGTCTGTTTGCAAGATGACTCAAAGTTATGGACGGATTTGGATGAAATTGTCAGGAAATGTTGATACTGGCACAAGGAACAAATGTTAAAATTTTGGTGGTGATCGGGGGGGGGGGGGGGAGACGACAACTGATCTGCCTTTGCGGAGGTCTGCGAGTGCTTTTGTTGTTCCATTTAAAAAAGCAAAATATCACTCTTTTAATGGGGGGGTGGATTTTGATGAAATTTTCAGGAAATGTTGATACTGGCACAAGGAACAAATGATTCAATTTTGGTGGTGGGGTTTGTTTGCTTGTCTATCTGTTAGCAAGATAACTAAAAAAAGTAAGTAGATATTTATTTTTAATCTATATTTATCGCGTTTCATTTTGCATGAACAAACAGACTCAAGAAAGAAGGGAATATATATGCACTTAATGTGTATGTCCAAGCTGGGCGACGCGTTAGGTGAAGTGCTAGCAGAATTCCTGACTAATGTACGCTTGGCGTTAATGTAGTATTTTAAGCTGGAAGTGCTTTCGGTGAAAAGAAACTCCTTCCTGCAGTGCGTGTATAATACTTTATGTTGGTTGACTGTTCCGTCTTGGTTTTTTTGTCCTCATATTTCCATCCAGAGGGCCAATGTGCTGTTTAGAGTCTTCCATCTTTATGGGTTGGTTCTGCTGCCTGTCACTACCAAGGTTATTATCGTTAACGAAATGACGAAAACTAGAATTGAAAAAACATTTTCATTAACTGAAATAAATAAAAACTATAATTAAAAGAAAAAAACAATAACTAACTGAAATGGTATTGTGTGCTTACAATAAACTAACTAGAACAGATAAAAATTATGGATAAAATTCCCTTCATTTTCATCTTTGTCAATGTCAGATTGATACAAAAGCGATTTATTTCGCTCTAGCAATTTTAGCCAGCAGCACCGTACGACACTTGACAGTCCGTCACTTGTGGTCACTTGTGGTTTACAGTCATCTTGTGGTCCCCACTCTACCTGGAAACATGGAGACTAAAGCTGGGAGAAAGCAGTAGAGTCCTGTCTGGGATTTATTGGAATACGACGGAGAAGAAGAGAAAAGATATGACAAAACTAAAATTAATAATAAAACTAAACTAAAACTAAACATTTAGAAAAAAATGAAAACTAATAAAAACTAGCAAACCGGCTCTAAAAAGTAATTAAAACTAACTGAATTAGAGAAAAAAAAAGTCAAAACTAAATAAAACTAAACTAGAATGAAAAATCCAAATTATTATAACCTTGGTCACTACCAGATCAACTGACCATTTGTTCTTGTGCGATGCTAACTCTACTTGGACAAACTGACCCAAATGCATTGGCAGAAATGTTCAGAGTCAGTCAGTCGTTCAGAGTTAATGATGTTAAACTTTTTCATCAGATTAATCATGATGATGGATTAATCTGCGTTAACTTTGACAGCCCTAGTAAAAACACAGACAGCTGCTGAATGAACCAGACATGTAAATGAAATCTCAATGCATTTGTTATTGTATAAACTGGACTTAATACTGAGTCACCGACTGGCAGCATCTGACTTGTGTTTTGTTTCATGGCTGGCACGTCGGCTTTCCCCATTTTCCCACCATATTGCTGGAAATGTCACCAGACGCTTTGTAAAGTGTGTGATCTGCGGTTCTGAACTTGTTGGAAGATTTGTGTGAAGTCAGAGCATAAAAAGCTTACAAGTTACACATGAGAAAGGAGCATGAATTATTCCCTAGATGTTTTGAAGTGTCGTATTTCATCTTTTTAACCGCAAGTATTTCAGGAAGCAAGTAGTTCGTCTCTCATTTATGTGGGAAAATGTGTCGACACATGTACAGACGTGCGCGCAGAACAAAGCTGTCAGGAAACAGATACAAACACACATGTAAACACACATTAACATCATAGAACAAATGACGAGTAGTTTCTGAACTGTGTTGTCTGCTCTGTGTCATGACATGTTATAGCTGACTTTTATTTTCTTGACAGGTCAATCCCAGCACATGAAAGACAAAATCACTTCAAACCACAATTGACAGAACTCCCAAATACCTCATAGCTTCAATGTAATGACACTATCAAGCATTATTACTGCTATAGTGTGTGTGTGTGTGTGTGTGTATGTGTGAGTCTGAGCTTCTCTGGACTAACTGGATGCAGCTCTTGTCTTCTTTTAGACTTTAATCTTTGACCATCTGCTCTGGCCAAACACTGATTCTTTCAACATATCGCACCATATTGAACTGATGCACAGGTAACTGTTAAATCAGCTTAAATAAAGTATCAGGGAGCACTGTATGCACTCGAGTCACCAAGAAAACACATGGCAGTAAATCTATTTTAAATACTGACTGAAAAGCGATGTGTGAGCAAAGAGGTTCTTCATAATATCTTCAGTCAAGGTGACCCTAAAAGAGATAAAACAAGTGGTGCCAGGTACAACAAACCCTGCCCCTCACACATATTTCACTCATTAGAAGTAAATGGGAAGATTTAAAAAAAAAAAAAAAAAAAAAAAAAATCCTTAAAAAAAAAAAAAAAAATGTGACCTATCTTTCCCAAAATGTACTGACATCTGTTCTAGGTCACTGGCAGTCTATAAGGTTCAAGGTTCGAGGTGACTTTATTTATACCTGTGGGTAGATTTGTTTTGCAGCAAGCTCTCACTCACTGCCGGTCGCTGCGTGCACATGCACCCAACACAAATCCTTCAAAAGAATTACAGTGAAAATAATGCAAGCATATACATCACATACATAAGACATTATAAACACAGTACACGTGGTCATGTGATGGAACTTTTTAAATGGATTTGATTGTGGGAGGGGGACAGGAAGAGAAGAAGAATGTTGTGAGGCAGACGGAGATGAGGGTGGGGGGGTGTTAAATGCTTGTATGTGGTGTGTCCTTGAAAGTGTGTTTGTGTATGAAAAATAAGAGACTCAGACTTCTGCCCTTATCAGTTCATTCAGTCCTGTGTCTTGACCTTGGAAGGATCCCAGTTTGGTCCAAATTGAACCAATACTTTTGCTGCTAAAGTGTAAACAAACAAATAAACCAAACCAAAACCAATACATCAATATTCTGTCTTACAATGTTAATGTGCGCTTGTTGTTCATCATCTAGTTGATTTGTGTTGTCCATTACCTTCTGCTATTGTTCTTACCATTGCTGGTATGTGCTGCCCTTTGTCATTAGTGCTATTGTAGTTTTATTCTTAGCATTGTTGGTGTGTAATTATTATAATGTAAGTTGACGGTTAACTGTTACCTGTGGTAACACCACCAGGAATGTACTTGGTATTTTGAATGTACTTGTACTTCTATTTTTCACACACATTTTGGTTATATAATTTAATACTGTCGAATGAGTTTATTATAATTTGGTATAGGCCTATTTTGTTCATTGTTCTGGCTTGAAGTCTAAGGACAGCAGTGAGTAAAGTTATTATGTTAAGTTATTTGATGATGAGAATGGGGGTGGGATTAAAAAAGTTTTTCTTCTTCCCACTCCTTTTCGAGTGTAAATGAATGATTTTGGAATTTTTGAACTTGCATGTATTCTGTAAACGCCGAAATAAACAATAAATGAAATAAATGGATGAATACCCCTTGCCTCCCCTTTGGGGGACGGAGTAATAATATTCATAGTCATTTTCTAAATGTTATAATGCAAAACATTTTCTTAGTCGTCGACATTGTTAGTTAACACGATAAATGTCAATTCATTATGTCTTGACAGTTTTAGGGCTGATAATGAAGATACTGTAAAAGACCAAATAAATATGCAACACAGGAAAAACAATTCAAAAGGTACAAGAAGATAAAAAAAATGTGAGGCAAGGTAAAAAAAAAAAAAAAAGACTAATTAGGGGCAAATAAGATTAGTACAACCAAAATTATTTCATTTCACTATTGAGGTATTCATGATTTTGCACCGGCACAGTGATACACAGCTGCAGAGCATCCCAGTTTCTATGGTAATTAACTTTGACTTTAGTCCAGCTGTGCTGATTTGACACTCTGCTTTATCGCACAGATGTATTATGTTATGTCAGTGTCCTTTCTGGAGAAAAAGGACGAGTCAAACTAAGCATGGATCAGTTTCTTTAGGACATTCCAAACTATTACGATGATAAAATATGTTGAGAATTAAAATATGCACAAAACAACAAAATATTGAAAATGCTTGTATATTTTTTAATAAGAATGTGAACACCAAAACCCTAATGACAAAAGAGAAATATCACAGTAAATATAATTATCACAATATAAGAATATATCACGACAAAAGCAGTTAGTTATTGTTAGTTTTTGTCAGTGTTCTCAGTAAAATTTAATTCCCTTTCTTTGAGCCTATTGAAATGTAATCTCATATAATATAGGCATATACAGTCGCAGAAAAAAATATTGGACCATCAAAAGTCATCAAAAACAATAGTTATGCAATCAAGTACTAACTCCTGTGTGCATCATGTGACTAAAACAGACAAAACAGAAAACATGGAACGCCTAAAAGCACTGTTTTTGTCAGTACAATGCCATAGATATTGATGTAAGAACTGAAGTGATTTTGCTTATCAAGAAAACATGGAAAATGTCTAGATATCAGCTCTGAAATTAAACTCTTATGAACTATTTTTGTTGTTATCATTATATTTGTCCAAACAAATGTACCTTTAGTTGTACCAGACATTAAAATGAACAAGAAATAGAAGAAAACAAGAGTGGTCTAATAATTTTTTCTGTGACTGTATGTCTAAATTTTTCCTTTATTTTTTTATCGGGTCTAAAATAGCTGGCAAAGTGCCAGATACCCAAATGAACCCAGTTTCATAGAAGCACCCAAATAGTAAAGATATTTATCACAATATAAAACTATATTATGGTATTTTTTGTCATTGTTTTATAGCCTAGACCCCTGTTAGAAAAGAAACACCTGAATTCAACATGTCCCAATACTTCTGTCCATATAGTGTATGTATATATGTAGTGGTTATTCTCAAGAAAACATGGAAAATTGATAGATATGAGATGTGAAATTAAACTCTTATGAGCTATTGTTGTTATCATTATATTTGTCCAAACAAATGTACCTTTAGTTGTACCAGGCATTAAAATGAACAAGAAATTGAAGAAAACAAGGGTGGTCTAATAATAATAATAATAATAATAATAATAATAATAATAATAATAATAATAATAATAATAATAATAATAATAATAATAATAAACAAAAAACAACAAAAAAACCCAAGACTTAATTAAAACAAATTAGGTGCAAAGAAAGTAGGCGCAATAAAAGCCTGTTAATTTTAAAATTGTACATTCAGAACACTGAGTAAAGGCACCATACATCCAGACACAGCAGCACGAACAATAGTTTGTCAGTTGTTATTAGATTACATGGATTAAAGCCTTTATATGTGATTAAGTGGGAGCAGGCACCTTCCTACTGGAGGAAACTACAGGATTACAACATAGGAACCGAGGATAGGATTACTTCACCGGCAGATCACGGGGAAAGGTTGTGTCTTGCAGGACATTGTGTAACTGGGAGAAGAATGGAAGAAGATTAAAGTGGAAGTGAAAAATGTGAGTGGTGAGATGTTAAAAATTCAATTAAGGGTCGTCTTTGTCGTCTGTTGGGATTAAACAGCGTGTACCGGCAGTAGAATCAAAGTAAATGTGGTAGAGATGCTTAACCGTAATTAATGAGTCATTCCATCCCATTTTCAGAAAGAATGAAAAAATAAATAATCCTCTGACATCGGTGATGATTATTATTATTTTTTGCACTATCTTATTTTCCCAAAAGACAACAATGAAAAGATTTCTGCAAGGTGTATGAGTGCATCAAGATGAACAAAATGATGCATAGTACTAGAGAAATGAATTAGTACACAGGTGTCAAACATGTGGCCCGGGTGCCAAATCCGGCCCGCCAAAGGGTCCAATCCGGCCCCTAGGATGAATTTGTGAAATGTAAAAATTGCACTCAAGATATTAACAATCAATCCTTTTACTTTAGGAGCCATACAAAGCCCTACTTTAGTCTCAAGTAGGTCAGATCAGTAAAATACGACCATAAAAACCTACAAATAATGACAATTCCAAAATTTGTTCTCTGTTTTAGTGTAAAAACGTGAAATTACATGAAAATATGTAAATTTACAAACTAGCCTTTCACAAAAAAACACGAAAAATTAGAAATGTCCAGAGAGAAGTAAGTGCTACTTTACTAATATCCTGCCACTTACTAAAATATTTTATAAATTTGCAGATCCATTGTGATCTGTAAGTTGTAATGGACATTTACAAATGGTAAGCAGAGGCAAAATATAGTTCAAATTGCACTCATTTTTCTTAAGAAATTTCAGTTTTTTTATGGTCGTTCATGTTATTCACATTTTTAAAAGGACAGTTTATAGATGTAAATGTTTCCATGATGTAATTTTACTTTTTTCACTATAAAACACATTGAAATGTTTGGAGTTGGAATTGTTTATATATTATTATGTTATTTTACTGGTCTGGCCCACTTCAGATCATATTGGGATGATATGGCCCACGAACTAACATGAGTTTGACATCCCTGAATTAGTAAAATGATTTATAATCCATTGTAACTGAGATACATTTGCAGATAAAGGAACTGTCAATCACACCTGTCAATCAAATCCCACACAGCAGACAACAAAATGTTCTGTTAGCCCTAAAATATCAACAGAGAAACCATCTACAAAAGGAACGTCACATAGGAAAGGGTCCAAATAAAGCAGATTAGACTGTCACTGGTGGTATTTCAAATGTTGGTTCCTCCACTTTGTAGAAGTCCGACTAGTTTGAGCAGAACCAGAAAAACCATACTTTGACCCAGCTCTACTGGAGTGGTGTGTTGACCAAGGGCTCATGACTAAGCAGTGGAACAGGGGTGTCAACATGTGGCCCGCCAAAGGGTCCAGTTCGGCCCCTGGGATGTTTTTGCCAAGTGCAAAAATTCCACAGTCTTGAACTGACTTAAGCACAAAAAATGTAGCTTGAATTAAGGAAAAAAATCTTGAATTAAGCCAAAATTAAAAAAAAAAATCTTCAATTTAAGTAAAAAAATCTCAAATTTAGCAAAAAATCTGGAATTAAGCCACAAAAAAAAATCTTCAATTAAGTAAAAAAAATCTTGAATTAAGCCCAAAAAAATCTTCAATTAAGTAAAAAAAATCTTCAGTTAAGCCAAAAAAAATCTCAAATTTAGCAAAAAATCTTGAAATAAGCCCCCCAAAAATCTTGAATGAAGGAAAAAAAAAAATCTTGAATTAAGCAAAAAAAAAATCTTCAATTAAGTTTAAAAAAATCTTGAATTAAGCCCAAAAAAATCTTTAAGTAGAAAAAATCTTGAATTAAGCAAAAAAAAAAAAAAAAAATCTTCCATTAAGTAAAAAAAATCTTGAATTAAGCAAACAAAAAAAAAATCTAGAATTAACAACTTAATTTTTTTCCTTTGTTTTAGTGTAAAAAATAACATTAAATTATGAAACTATTTATATTTACAAACTATCCTGTAACACTAAAATGTGAATAACCTGAACAAATGTGAACAGTCTGAAATGTCAATGAAAATTAACATTTTTGTTCCCCTTCTTTGAGCCTATTGAAGTGTATTCTCCTATAACATAGGCATATGCAGTTGTGGAAAAAATTATTAGAACATCAAAAGTCATCAGAAACAATGGTTATGCAATCAAGTACTAACTCCTGTGTGTATCATGTGACTAAAACAGACAAAAGAAAACATGCCTAAAAGCACTGTTTTTGTCAGTACAATGCCAAAGATATTGATGTTGATATGATGAAGTGGAGGTGGTAGATGTGTTTTTGTTTTGTTATTGACTCTTTTGCTATAATGACAATGCTCAGTGATGTACACTTTTAAATTAATGTAAGTGGTGTGTCAGGTGAAAAGGATAGGCAAAAAATAAGTTTCTGCTTCTAGCCTATTCTTTTTTTTGGTTTTTTGTGTTTATTGTGGTTGTTGTACTGTGTGTGGTGATTACTGTACAAACCAAAAATAAACCATTCATTCATTCATGTAAAAGCTTAAGTAATTTTGGTTATTATCAAGAAAACATGGGAAATGTCTAGATATCAGCTCTGAAATTAAACTCTTATGAGCTATTTTTGTTGTTATCATTATATTTGTCCAAACAAATGTACCTTTAGTTGTACCAGGCATTAAAATGAACAAGAAATTGAAGAAAACAAGGGGAGGTCTAATATTTTTTTTCCGTGATTGCATGTCTAAATTTGTCTTTTATTATTGGGTCCAAAAAGCTGGCAAAGTTAGATCATCAAAAACAATGGTTATGCAATCTAGTACTAACTCCTGTGTGTATCATGTGACTAAAACAGAGAAAAGAAAACATGGAATGCCTAAAAGCACTGTTTTTGGCAGTACAGTGCCATAGATATTGATGTAAGAACTGATGTGATTTTGGTTATTATTAAGAAAACATGGAAAACTGCTAGATATCAGCTCTGAAATTCAACTCTTTTGCTTCATGATCATGATTTTTGTCCAAACAAATGTACCTTTAGTTGTACCAGGCATTAAAACGAACAAGAAATTGAAGAAAACAAGGGGGGTCTAATCATTGTTTTCCACGACTGTAGGTCTAAATTTGTCTTATATTACACTGGGTTACAAAAAAATGTTTTTTGCAAGTTGTCTAGGTTTTTTCAACTGAATTAGGACCATTTTGCACCGCTAAATCCAAAAATGACATCTGTTTTTCTCAATCAGGTCAGGTTTTTTTGCTAATTTGATTTTGAAAAATTTGATCTTCTTACAAAATTGACTACATTTTTGTGACTTTATCAGTTGATTTTCTATATAATTCTCACCCAAAATAGGTTTTAAGAGAAAAAAAATCATTTTCTAACAGGATATATTTATTATTTATTATGTATTCACTGCAGATGTAGCAGAATACGTCAGGCTTATTTTTGCAAGATCTTCTAGTTGAAGCCATTTCATTCACCTGTAATATTAAAAAAAACAATCATAAATTGGCAAAAGTAAAATCTTCAGAACTCGTTTATTGCAAGAAATATGAAAGAATTTTGTATCATATGATGTGAAAATGCCCATAAATGTAAGCAAAAATGTTAAAAAGCCAATATGTAGCATAGTTCAGAAAGTTGACCAGATTGAGCAAAATTAATGTGATTTTTGGATTCAGCACACCAAAATTATCCTAAATCAGCTCAAAAAACTGAAACAATAAATTTGTTGTTGACCAGTGTTATTGGGTCTAAAAAGCTGGCAAAGTACCAGACACCAAAATAAACCCAGTTTCATTTAAGCACCGAAATAGTAATGATATTTATCACAATATAAAACTAGAAGCACTCGGAGAGCGCAGACCTCCGCCAAGGCTGATCAGTGCCCCCCCCCCCCCCGTGGGCCCCCCCACCCCCGATCGCCACCAAAATTTAATCATTTCTTCCTTATCCCATTTCCAACAAACCCTGAAAATTTCATCCAAATCTGTCCATAACTTTTTGAGTTATGTTGCACACTAACGGACAGACAAACAAACCCTGGCAAAAACATAACCTCCTTGGCGGAGGTAACTATATAATGATACTTGTCATTATTGTTTTACAGCCCAGACCCCTGTTGGAACAGAAACACCTGAATTCAACATGTCCCAATAGTTTATATCCCTCTAGTCTACACTGAATCAGATGTTGCCAGACTTTTTCTTTTAAGCCCTAACTTACTCCCCTTAAACCCCAGCAGTCAGACCGATACTATCAGGCTTACTGTCTCCGCCAAAATTCCTATCCAGCCTTGTTGCTCTCTCCCAATAGAGGCCATTAAGTCAAACCACCCACAGTCTTCACACCGACACACTCAGTGTTCGCTCGCAGCCTTCAGTCCACATGCCTTTTGTCAGCGGGCACACCTTTTCTTTGATTTGCTCATTGCGGCGTTCCGCTCGGTTGCAGCGCTTGGGTTTTATGTGCCTCTGGAGCGCTGAGCGAGGGATTGAAGGAAGCATGGAGGAGAAAGCATTAGCATTCATGTGATCACTTTTCCCTTTTTTTTTTTTTTTTGCTATGATTCCCCCCTTTGTGTGTGTATCATGTATGTAAAGGATGGCGTTTCCATTGCAACACATTCCCCCTTTTGCTTCCATGGCAACAGGGCACTATAGCTGTCCAATTGCCCTAGTTCACTCATACAGACATAACCAGGGAAACGGCGCTTTGCATTGTGGGATTGACGAGGGGTTTCACCGGCAAAAATGACAGCAATGAGACCAAGAGAGTTAGATGTAAGCGGCAGCAAGAGGGAGATTGTTTATAATAATTAGTGCAACAGTAATTATCGGAGCAGCTATGCAAGCCTCCTAATGGGGTAGGGATGGGAGGAAGAGACTTTGTGTGGATTTGATTAATAATTTGGAAGGCGGCCATAAACTCATCAGCAGGGTTTGGATTTTCCTGCAAGTGTCATCACTCCTGACCGCTTGCATTTATTTAGATTCTGCTGCCATCAGGCCACTTCTGCAGCATCCAGACTGAACTGAGTGTATCTAATAAGGCAGACGGAAAGAGAAAAATGCAAATCTCATAGCTCCGTCGTCTGCTTTTACAGTGAAAGTCTATCACGGCTAAAATTTACTTAGCGGGTCAAATGAGTGGCCATTTTTGTCCAAAAAAAAAAAGTTATAAGAAATGCATAGAACTGTGTTGAAATAATGCTAATACATTTGTGCACAGACTACTGATATTATTTGACAGTGGAAGCTATATTTTCAGAAATATTGGATTTGGAATAGCACGTGTATGTGAAAACTTTTGCTGGTGGACGGACGTGACATTACCCATGATGATCTGGTCAGTACCAGTACTTTATTAATTACACTGGTCTACAAGGAAAATGCTTCCAGAATAAAAGTAATGGAATTTTACCACATGAGTCACTGATAAAGAAAAATCAAGTCAAAAATGCTGGTTGGCTGAACTTTCCAAGATACAGCCTCGGGTCAAAATGTGAAACTCAAGAATTAACGAGAGAATGGGTTTGACTCAAAAGGAATATTTGTCTCAGAGCTACAAGATCCACTTCAAAACACTGTCTGCCCATTAGAATACATTCACTTTACAGGTTCTATTTAGTGGAAGATTTATAAAACTATTATATAAATGTACATAAACCAATATATATGTGTAATAACACTTAATCATATACCTTGAAAACATCAGCAAACTGGCACTTTTGTCATTTATTTTCCAATTAATCTTATTAAAATACGTAACATTTAGCACATTTAATGTCTGAAGCAAATCATTTCTAAAAAATTGTAGACCAGTGTAATAAACTTATATGCTTACTATTGCTAATTATCCTCTTATTCATAAGTGTTAGTATTGTGGATCTAAAACAATAACAGCTGACACAAAAACACAAAATGTGGCAGTGGACAGATGTGACATAGTTGTTACAGATCCCATCATACTGATGCTCGGCAGCCATGTCACCGTTTCCACAAATGATCCCTGTGCAAAAACTAGTATCAGAATTATTTATTGTATAGTTTATCATCATACTAAAGAGTAAATAACAATATAGAACTGTTATTTCTTTATAAAAATGCTTATTATTAGAAAACTGTTGATTTAAAAAGTGACGTGTGACATTGTTAATGTATGTATTGGCGTAACATAAGCAGGATGGATCAGCACCATACTCCATATTGAACCTGTAAAAATAAAACATGTGATATGTAGTATAGAATCTTGTAAGAAAAATTGGGGAATCTAAAAGAATAGAATATTTGTTTTTCAGGTAAATTCAGTTAAAATATAACTTGACCATTTTTGACCTGAAAACATAGTTCATATGACCATCAACATGTTGCAACAGAACTGAAATCCTGTAAATTTGCACAACTTGCATTTACCGACACAAAGTTGCTTTGGGGATTCACTTCTATTGATTTCTTATGCACAAATAAGACTTCTAAGCAAATTTTAGCTGATCACAAATTAAAGTAACAGTAAAATGTGTGTAAACTAAGGGAAAGGTGTACAGGACGATAGTGAGACCAGCAATGTTGCACTGACAAAAAGACAGGCGGTAGAGCTGAAAATGTTGAGGTTTTCTTTGGGATTGGACAGGATTAAGGAGCACACGAGAGGGATGGATCAGGTTGGATGATTTGGGGACAAAGTCAGAGAGTTTGACATGTGCAGAGGAGGGACACTGAATATATTGGTTGAAGGATGATGGAGATGGAGCTACAGGCAGGAGGCAAAGGGGAAGAACATAGAGGAGATTTATGGATGTGAAGAAGGACGTTCAGGTTGTTGGTGTGAAAGAAGGTGCAGGAGGCGGAGTCAGATGGAGGCAGGTGATTTGGTGTGGTGACCCCTAAAGGGAGCAAGTAGTAGAGGTAGTAGCATACTGTAAGATGTGTTCGAAACTGTCCACAACTGTTTCTCATTCTTATGTAAAAAAAAAAAAAAAAAAAAGCTTAATCTTTGTAGGTATGGCTGGCAGTTTTTAAGGTAAATCAATATGAAAATTGTGAATGTGAGAGTGATTGTTTGTTTCTATATGTCAGCCCTGCGATGAACTGGCGACATGAGACTATATAACTCTTTCAGTGGGAGGGGAGGAAGGAGGAGACGGGAGGAGGAGCAGCTGGGTGGGGATGTATAGGAGGTAGAAGCTCAAGAACACTTCTGTCCTCCGGTGGGTTTCTTTGATTTAATGTTTTTATGCTCTTATGTTTTTATGTGACAGGTAGAAAACACATCTTGTCTTTTAAATCTACCTCTTTTTAATCTAAGTTATTCACAGCTACTTATACTATGGATTAATTTATTTATTGTGTGTTGATGTGGTATAGCTGTGTTTGTGGAGCGGTGACCGCATTTTTGTATTTTGAATTTCCCCTAGGGCAGGGGTGTCAAATTCATTTTAGTTCAGGAGCCACATTCAGCTAAATTTGATCTGCAGTGGGCCGAACCTGTAAAATAATAACATAATAATATATAAATAATGTCAACTTCAAACTTTTCTCTATGTTTTAGAGTGAAAAAAGTAAATTTACATTATGAAAAGGTTTACATCTGCAAACTATCTTTTCAAAAGATGTGAATAACATGAACAAACTGAAAAAATAAGTGTAATTTTGACAATATTATGCTTCAGTTTATCATTTACACATGAACATTATAACTTCCAAACCACAGTGGATCTACAAACACTCAAAACATTTAAAATAACAGGCAGAATGTTGTTGAAATTGTACTTTCTTCTCTTTAGACATTTCAGGTTGTTCATATTTGTTCAGGTTATTCACATTTTTTGGCGAAATTATACTTTGTTTTAGTGTAAATACATGAAAATATTTACATTTACAAGGAGAAAAATTTGAAATTGACATTATTTATATGTTATTATGGTCGTATTTTACTGGTCCTGCCCACTTGAGATTGAATCGTTCTGAATGTGGAACCTGAACTAAAAGGATTGTTAATATCTTAGTGTAATTTTTGCATTTCACAAATTCATTCCAAGGGCCGGAGTGGACCCTCTGGAGGGCCGGATTTGGCCCCCGGGCCGCATGTTTGACACCTGTGCCCTAGAGGATTGATAAAGTAAGTCTGTCTGTCTGTCTGTCTGTCTGTCTGTCTGTCTGACCCTAGTGAGGATAAAGTGGGCTCAGAAAATGAATGAATGGATGCAATGTGAAAACTGTAAATAATTCAAATTCTCTTCTGGAAACGATGATGACAGATGCGATCTCTGCTTGTTTTTATAAATCTGTCACAAGTATGTTTCTCCAGTCTTTACATTTTGGTGTTTCACTTTGTTATAATCACCTTTTCTTTCTTTCCTTCATTCATTCATTCATTTTCTGAACCCGCTTTTATCCTCACCAGGGTCAGGGGGGTTGCTGGAGCCTATCCCAGCTACTTATGGGCAAAGGCGGGGTATGTCACCAGTTCATCGCAGGGCTATAATTACCTCCGCCAAGTGAAACGGCAGAGTTTATGTTTTCATCAGGGTTTGTTTGTTTGTTCATCTGTCTGTTGGCAAGATAACTCAAAAAGTTATGGACGGATTTGGCTTATCTGCCTTGGCCGGGGTCTGCGCTCTACGAGTGCTTTTCTAGTTGCCTGTTGTTTTTTCGTTGTTGTTTTAGTTTTTTTCTTTTTTTTTTTTTTTTTGCTTCTGAAATGGTTTTTATTTGTCACTATAAGAGCTAAGGCATATACACTGCATGGCCAAAAGTATTGGGACACATTGAATTCAAATGCTTCACTGCTAACAGGACAAATGCCATAATATAGTTTATGGTATGCTGTAAGTGGTAGTAGTTTTGTTTACGTCGTCATCTAAAACCCTCACAAAATGCCTCAGAGTTTGCTTTCACTTTATGCAACATCATTATAATTATTTTAAATGTTCTATATGAAGATTTCTGAAATATTTGTCGTATTCTGACCACTGATTATCATTTTAAAGCACATGCAACTGTCTGGTTTCTTCAAGAATCACTCAGGAACAAAAATCAGCCTTTAAACTTAAAAGAAATGTTGATTTGACATTTATCATGATAATTATTGACGGCTGATGTGAGCCTTTTTTAAAAATATTTCACACATTAAGTCCTGCTAGTAGTAGGTGTGACGTGAAGCACTATTTTTGTCCATATTTATGTAGATTTAATGAAGAAAACTACTTCTGAATCAGGTTTTTTCTTGAGTTTTTGTAGACAGAGAATACTCATGTGTCATTATCATGGATACAACACATACAGTAGTTCTATGTGATTCTATTATAGATTGTTTTTTTATATATCACAAAATGGAAGGATACAAGTTACAGATAATTAGACAAAAACGTGCGTATATAGACGCTAGACAAACAATGAAATGAATGAAATGCTTTGAAATGAATGTGACTGTCGCTCTATATTCATCGCTTATTTACCTCACTGCCGCCGGTCATTGAATGTCTCATCAGTTGCTATGCTACCTCCTCCTACATTCCTCTCATTTGTTTATCTTTCCTGTTACGACAACCCTTCCCACTTCACTCCCTCAGCATTGTTTTCTTTGCAGTGATAAATGTGGTAAGAGTGGAAGAAAATTAAAAACCAAGGTCAGGTTATTGTTCAGCTTATGTGTGGTGTGTTTGTGCTAACTGGGTTATATTTCACCGTGCCGTCGTTAAGGCGCTGCTTCACGCTACAGTGTCTCTGATCACTGGGTATTGATTATTTAAGTTGATTTGCTGGGTTAAAGGGTCGGCTGGGCTCCAAAGGTTTCCTGCGTTACTTTTTTTACGGTAATTACCTTCAGTATCATTCAGTCCTATGTCCAGGGTCACCGCTAAGATTCGTTTAACCCTTTAACAACGGCAAACTCTACATTTTGCACTTTCAGCAAAAAATTACAGTAACTCCTGAACCGTTTGCGCTATCGACAAAATTCAAACAGCACTGGAAAGCTGAGATCCTGAGCTTTCCGACATAATGTAGCCTAACACTTTGCGGCAGCAATGTGGGACTCTATTACAAGTAGAATGACTTTCACACAGGCTAAAAAAATGCCTAGAAATAACAGAAAATATGAAGCCATAATATGGATACTGAATGTTCAAGACCAAAAAGCATGTTTGAGCAGATATAAAATAGTTAAAAGTTTATTTCTGCAATCTGAAAAGTTCGGTTATGGACATTTACAGTTGTTTCTGATAATAAATATGCTAAAAACTTCAAGTCTATTTTGTCTTTTTTACTAAAACACACTGTTTTAACCATTGACTGTTTATAATAATGATAAATAATGGCCAAATATTGAAAAGTTAAGTTCTTCCTGAAAACGAAAGTGCAAAAGAATTGGCAAAAAACACATTTTCTGACAGTTTTATTACAAATAAAACATAGGCAGCCTGTTATAACGACAGTCTTGAAACAGTTGAAGGAATGATATTGGCCCAGATAAGACAAAATAAGGTGAAAACCAAACAGAAAATGTTGAGCCAAGCATTTGCAATTATTCCAAGGCTTAATAACTCTTTATGCTCAAACAACAGAGCTGGTTTACTCATCTCAAAAGTCTGATGTGTGTGGGTGCTGACCCAAAAATCACAAATAGTAAATGAAGTTGTAGAAGCTGGCACAAAAACACACTCACGCACAGATGATTAAGCTAACATCAGGCCAAACTGTTGTTTTAAACCATAGCGCTACACACTTGTGTGAAGTTTTGTCATGATTCACAACATCAAGTCAAAAAAAAAAGGTGTTCTCTCCTTGACTACCAAATTCCAATCATTTATTTTCTAAGTCCACATGGATATTTATTCAAGTACTCTGCCAGAATTACGGTGAATATTTCTATTGTAACATAGCAGCAGCGGCAGCAGGATATTATCATCCTCCTTCCTTCTGCTCTGTTATTTATTTATTTATTTATTTATTCATTTATTTATTTATCCCTCCCTCCCGTATCCGGATGCGCCTTTTAGGCACACTTTGCACTTCATTTTAAAAAAATTCATATTATTTTTCACAATTTAAATAAGGTTAGAATTCAAAAGTTGTTCATTTTTGCATGATATTTGAAATTCTGGCCACCAACTAAAATTTGCACATTGTAAACAAAAGAAAATTACAAGACTAGCATCTGTCTCCCAAGTGTGACTAAAATGCACTATTTCTTCCATTTGATAATTACGATTAGGGCTGACCCTGATTTACAAAAACAAAATCAAATTAGAGCAGAAAAATAAATCAATATATAATATTTAATAATTAGATTTATAGGTGTGCCTTTTTGGCACACTTGGTGACAGATGCTAGTATTTTTGAACATTTGACCTAGCGCCAAAAATAATAATGCAAATTAACCAGTGTTGGAGTTAATCATTGACATATGCCAGGCTGCAAAAATCAAATAATATGCAACCCACTTTTTATGTAATATATTGAAAAAAAAATTTTTTTGTGTGTTTTTTGCATCCAAAAAAATGGTTTGTTTACATTACAAACACGGCATTTAAAGAGTTAAAAAATGTGACAATTATTGAGTATTTGGTATTTTTAATTACGGCTGAAGTTGATGAAATAGAAAAAAGTGTAAAAGAATTAAAAACAAACTGTATGAAAATTGTTTTTGACATTATTCCACAAGTGTGCCAAAAAGGCACACTTGGCGCTTAGTAAGGGCCTTGCTGGACGGGATACCAGAGGGTTATCTTTCTTATGATTCCCATTAGCTACAGTATTGCTGCAGCAAGTCTTCCTAGGATCCATAAAAACTTTACATTGTGTAAATGACTTCATACACATATTATTATGGTACAAATACAATGTCATCATAATCTAAACAATGCAACTAGAAAACATATGGATATAAGCGCCTGATAATTTAATAATTGACATCTACTCATCTTCTTTCTTTATATAGAGAGTAGAGATGTAAAAACTTAATCGACTATCAATTAATTGTTGATAGAAATTGCTCAACTTAATTATTCATTGTCAGTTAATTGCCCTTTTCCACAGCGGGATTTGTGGTGTCAACAGTAGGGGTCGGGGGTGGGGGGGGGGGCATCTCTGCTGAAATCTCACTCCATCATGTCACGCAGTGATGCAAAGTCAGAAATGCCCATTTCTTCTAAACTACCCCTCCTCAGAGCCATCAAATTTCTCTGCAGAGTTTATTTAGTTCTGCTAAATACATGTCATTGCCTGTACTGTATCCAATGGTACAATAAATCAATCATTAAGAAATATGACATGCATTTTTCATGAAGTATATAAACAATATTTAGTTTTTATTCTTATAGACTCTATCGAAAGAGAAATTCAGGTTCTCAGGAAAATCGCCCCTTATCAATTAATTGTTATTCGATCGTTAAGGTCAAGCAACAAATGATTAATAGATTAATCGATAATTTGCATCCCTAATAGAGAGCTGATGTCCATAACTGTGGAAGAAATACAAATAGCGGTCAATGGAGGAAGACAAATAGTTACATAATCCATTTTTGATCGCGTTGGTATTGTGCCACCATTTACATCTGTAATATTTGTCAATTTAAAAGCCAAGAAAGTCACAGTTTGTGGTAAAGAGGGTAAAGAAACATGTAGTTTTGTGTTAAAACAGCTAAATTGGCACGTTTTACTTCAATGTTTTAAGAACGAGGTGAAAATCACTACAGTCTCTTCATGTTGAAAAACCCTTATTCACAGTGCAACAAAACACATGCTGCTCTGTGTCACCTTTTGTAATTTCTTTGCTGTATCATTGGACCATGGAACCACAGAGCAGTGGTTGAGATGTCACAGTATTAAATCTGTGGATTATGTTTTTGAAGTTCCCCTCACTCTGCCGAAGAACAACCTCTAAGCTCCGACTACACCCTAAAAATGACAAGTTTCCACAAAGACGCACATATTTTTATGTACTATTTTGTTTTGTCGGGATTTAGTCATTTTAATGCCATGACGCGCTTTCACATGTGCAGATATTCCACCAAAACATCTCCCCCGAGTTTATGCTAATATATTGTTACAGCGTCTTGTGTTCAGCGCCACACAAGCCAAACAAGAAGACTTTTACTGGAGCTGCAACCGATTAATCGACTCAAAGTGATCCAAAAAAAATCATTCAACCACAATTCTCCTGAATCAGAGCTTTGTTTCCTTCATTTCTCTGCTGTTAAACATTTGTTCCACTGTTGTGTTTCACACGAACACTTATTGTGATGCACAAAGAAGCTTCAATTCAGGAAAACTGCAATAGAATATCTCCCTTCAATCAATTCGAGTCAATTAATCGAATCAGGACTTTTTGCATTGACTTCAAGCACCTAGTCGATTAATCGGTTGCAGCTCTAACCTTTGCCCATAGAGAGAAAGGACTGGTTACACAGGACTGCATTCATGTCAAATACCAATTAAACTGCTAAAAGAGATGCATCAAAATGGGAACAATGCCCGTCCCCCCCCCAGAAAAAAATCAGGTTGTTTTTTTTTTTTTTTTACTATTTTTATCTGTCTTACATGCTTTCTGTTTCTTAACTTCCCTTTAATCGTATTTATTGTACCCTGTTTGTAGCACTTTTTAGATAAAACGTTTTTAGATAAAAATATAAAGTGCATTACAAATAAAATGTTTTATTGTTATTATTATTATTATTATTATTATTATTATTATTAACTTCTTAATCAGTCCAAAGCATATTAAGTTCTTACAGTCTCAGTGTGTAATAATCAGTTGCCTTTAGCTGTGAAGTTGCAGGTTGTACTAATCAGCATCTCTCATATAACTCCTACAATGGCAGCAGAAACACCTTTGTTATTTCTGGGCTTTTTAGTTGAGTTGATATTAAGTCATACACTCAAACATCGTAGTCATAGTATCTCCCATAAGGCTTGGTCATACCTGATATATAACTCAAAGAAGAACAAATCTATTCTGGACTACTACACAAACATGAAGCTGCTCCCTCTGTAGACATAACAGCTCATTCTAGATACAAACAGCTCTCTCTCATTCTAAGAAGAACACAAAATTTCCCATTATACACTGAAAAAAAGCATAATTATGAATATTATGTTCTGTTTCTGCACAAAATCCCCCTAAATCTTACATGCTGCATCTCTGAATGTGTAAGGGTTAATATTTCAAAGCAACATGAAGTGCATTTCAATTTCTTATCACAGAGTATCGATATTGCTGTCAAACCTGCTTTAGACTAAGTAATTAAACGGAAAACAAACCAATTAAATTTCTCTCTGCTGTGCTAATGGCCTAGCACATTAACACCTCTAAATGTCCATACTGCAATAATGAGAATAAAATAAACATTGTGAAATGCATTTACGTAAACTGTTATAAATACTACATAAAATGGCTAAATAATGGTACCTGCTGAGCAAATTTTTTGCCAGTATTTCTCACTTGCCACACCCCATGCCCCCCACCTTAATCACCAGCCATTTTTTTAGGGAAATTAGAAAAAGAAAATCCATTTCTTTCCCCCTGATATTAACCTTCACTTAGGCTGAATCAGCTAATGCTGTTATCAGTTGCCATAGAGACTGACTGAGTTAGGCTGTTGCTGTGGCAACAGAGCGGCTGCTCATCACCACCCACTGTCCACCCCCCAACCACCCACCCCACTCCGTCAAGTCAACGAGCACCTCATAAACACACATTAAAATCCAGTGTGAACGTGTTTCTGTGGTGCTTCTATTGAACTTCAGGTACATTCAGTTTGTTTTTAATCAAATCTTCCAGACTCATAGAAACTGTTTCTGATTATCTGCAGAGAGCTGTTTTGGAAACGTTTGAGTAAGAGTGAAGCCAAAACTATACTGAGACAAGTAGGAGGGTGATTCATTGCATTTAACATAACCAAATGTATGTTTCCTTTGTAATTCCAAATGTCACCAAGACCCATAGCAGCAAAAGAGAAATGTGTTGAATGAATTTATTGAACTATTGCTTTGAAAATATACTGTACAGCATCTGAATGAACATATGTATGGAGAGCTGCAACAACACATTTTCTGTACATTTTGCAGACAGATATTTTGTAGAATCCTACTATATAATGCACACTTTGTGTCCGTCTGATCAATATTGCAGCACAGGAGGGCGTTCGTACGGATTTTCCTCAGCCTTCACAGGCCTGATCGCCACCAAACTCGCCAAATGAATAGAAACATTACCTGACTATCTACTAGGCACAATTTTATGCTCGTATTCAAATGTTGTGAGGTATGCTGGGCGATTTTAGCCTGTCTCTACTTTGAATTCTTCATCCCTGCCCCAATACTTCATTTTCGGAAGTGGTTACGTTGCCGTTCATGAAATTTCTACTCCTAGCAGACGATGCTACAATGTGAAGGCTGCAGTTCACTACCGCTGTATGAATTTAATCATGCTTGACAGACCAAATACATGCTCTTCCCTTCATACCTCGGATGCTGGCTCTCAAATTATTACCTGCACAATGCATGATTAAATGGTAGTTTACAAATGGATAGTGGTGGCAGACAAGTTCTACTTATCATGCAATCACACAATGGCACCATGGGTACAATGCTGCTAGTCAAGTATAATTTATTGTTATGTGAACCAGTGAAATTTTAACTAGGTGAGGGTTACCCATTCCTGGTTGGTCCCAAACCACATTGTATTATTAGAACTGGAATCCAGACCCATAAAATGGTGCTGAATCCTTTGAAAAGAAAGCATCTGATCGCATTAACACACTAGGGATGTCATGAGAACCGATACTCACGATACTATTCGATGCTTAACTAATACTGTGCTTTTAACTGAATGTGCAATAACCTGTTCTACCTCCCAGTATTTTTTAGTATTTTTATTATTTTTCTGATACAGTACTCTATTTTACACGTGTGTATTTGGGTCTGTCTGTGCAATAACTGTTTTTATAGGTTTTAGCTGTGTTTCTGTTTTGTTTCTGTTTTTGTTCATGTGGTTTTTTTTTTAACTCTGTGACTCAGGGAAACGCACAAGAATTCCAATGTACCTATACTGCGACGTATGGGTGCAAATGGCAAATAATGTCTATTCTATTCTATTCTATTCTATTCTATTCTATTCTATTCTATTCTATTCTATTCTATTGTCTATTCTACTATGATGAAACTGTTTTTATATGTTTTAGCTGTGTTTATGTTTTGTTTCTGTTTTTGTTCATGTATTTTTTTTAACTCCGTGACTCAGGAAAATGCACAAGAATTCCAATGTACCTATACTGCAACATATTGTTGCAAATGGCAAATAATGTCTATTCTATTCTATTCTGTTCTATTCTATTCTATTGTCTATTCTACTATGATTTTAAAAAAACAACAACAAAAAAAACAGTCGATACTCCTTTTTTAAGAAACAGAAAAACGATGCCTGTGTAAGAATCGGTACCATCAGTAGTCTACTACTCTTCCGGAATTGATGGGAGCAGTACACACCAAAAGTACACATGCAACAGGTACAGCAACTCATGAAAGAATGGCAACAGCTGCAGCAAATGCTCCTAATGGTCTAATGGATGAAAAAGGGGCCAAAAGTTGTGTGTGGTCTGGGTCCGGACCCAGAAGCTGTCCCATATGGACCCGGACCTACAGCCGGTGGTGGAGCGCTTCTATTTTAACCTGTGCAGCTTATGGTAGAGTAGATGAGGAAACACACAGACCAATTGCATGTATTTAGAACTATCCCATGTGATACCACTCAGCCAATCACGCCTGTGCATTCAAAGCAGTAAACAGTTACTGACAGTGCAACAGATGAGAGAGTTAGAGGCAATAGCAATGTAGAGGACCAAATATAAGGACCAGGACAAAGGTGGTAAAATTAGGAAAAATGATAATTTAATAAAGTCAGAAAAATGTTAACGCAAGCTCCAAAAAATGTCAATTAACAAAATGAACAAAGATGGGCCCAACTGAGGTCAACTAAACCAACCTGCAACAGAACAAAACTGACCTAACCAGACAAAGAACCAAGGTGGGCTTAAATAGAAAGGGACTAACCCAAATCAAAAACAAGGGGGAGGCATTACACTAAGAAATTAAACAAAACCATTAACTTAGTCAAAATAACATTAAAAAAAACCAAATAATCATAACTAGACACAAAATACTAACCGTGTGAAACCATTGTGAGTTAAACCAAGAATTTAAACAACTAAATTAACACCAAGAAACAAACAGTGCCCCCCCCCCCTCAGTCTTGTGACATTAGTTTCTTCCCCTGTCCTAAATGCTAGCCAAGCCCCTTTTTCTGGTCTTTTGTCTGCAACTGAAAAACAATGTGAGCAAATAATTCAAACATAACTATTATGTGTGCAGCCACATTAGAATGTTTAAATAAAATACTTAAACTAAACTTTGTTACATAATCATTAACTGTAACTTAACAAAAAGCCATGAAACAAAAACTACTAACATAAGATGGTGGTGGCAAGGAATCCACTACAAGCAATATTAATTTCTTGTTTAAGTTTATGGGTTCTTCAGATTTTTTACTTTTTTTTTTTTTACCGTGTTATCGACTTTGGTATCAAGAATCGTGAGATTTTACTGGTATCTGTATCGACTACTGAATTTTTGGTATCGTGGCATCCCTATAACACACAAAATATTTTGGGGTAATTTTCTAGGGTCTATCCTGAAAAAGTGCCAACTTATAGAAAGAATGGATAAAGGGTACAAAATGTTCTAAAGACTTAAAACCCTTCCAGGAATCTGCCTCAAAGTCCTTGAAGGTGGACATTTGGGTTTTGATCATCCAGGCCGATAAAGGATGCAGGTCCCACCCTCCTCTCAGCCAATCACAGCTCAGCAGACTCCACCAATCCAATCAGATGCACCTGCTGCTCCCCTTCCAAAAAGCTTTTTCGTATTTCTGTAAAACAGTCCACTTCTGCTACTTCTTTGCTGTGATGTTAAAATACAATGGAATCTGATGTTAAACTTCAATTTGCAGTTTTCAGCAGTTTCCACATACAAGCCTTTTCTTGTTCCTACTGTTTCCCACTCCACCTGCTTTTCACCACAGCAGGCATATAAATATTAATATCTGCAACTTTCAATCACCGTCACTGATATATGAGAAAACTTAAACCGTGCACTTGCTCAGGGCCTTTAGCCTACAGTTGTTTATTAATTTAGCAGCCGTTGTATGGCTGTGTGTTTCACTTTTACTGCTCCCCTGACAGTTGTTGCTGATACTGATGCATACTGATGCACATAACAGTGGTTTAAGAGCTGCACAGGTAATTTACTTAATACAGCCAATACATTCATTCATTTTCCAAATCGCTTAATCCTCTGGGGGGCTGGAAGGGGGCGCCGGAGCCTATTCCATCTACTATTGGGTGAAGGCGGACGTGTTGACAGTTCATCACGGCGTTGATGCATACAGACGAACAACTACTCACTCTCCCATTCAAACCTATAGGCAATTTAGAGTGAAAAATTACCCTGTTTAAGTGTGTGTCTGTGGGAAATCATGCAAACTCCACCACCAATACAACACAGTGAAAATACTTTATCACTGCATTAAAAAAATCATATGCAAGTAAAAGTAATAAGTATTTGCAGCAAAATGTAGAAAGTAGAACAGTAAAAAGAAGCTGCTGGTCTAGTTCCTTGACTGATATATCATTATTAGTGCTGTCAGATGATTACAATTTTTAATCAGATTAATCACAGGGTTGCTGTGGATTAATTTCACGATTAAATATCATTCATTTTTAATCTATATTAATTGTGTTTCATTTTACATGAGCAAACAGACTCAAGAAAGAAGGGAATATATATGCAGTTAACATGTTTGTCGCAAGCTGGGTGGCGTGTTAGCTGAAGTGCTAGCAGAATCCCGACTAATGTATGCTTCACGTTAATGTGGTATTTTAAGATGGAAGTGCTTCGTTGAAAAGAAAACTTCTTCCTGCAGAGTGTGTATAATATTTTATGTCAGTCGACTGTTCTGTCTTGTTTTTTTTGTCCTCATATTTCCAACCAGAGGGCCAACGTGCTGTTTAGCGTCTTCCATCTTTATGGGTTGGTTCTGCTGCCTGTCACTACCGGATCAACTGCCCATTTGTTCATGCGCGACAGTAACTGTACTCGGACAAACTGCCCCAAACGCGTTGGCAGAGACATTCTACACTGCAGATGGGTTAATTGCATTAAAATTTTTAATCTGAATAATCATGATGATGGATTAATCTGCATTTATGCGTTCATTTTGACATCCCTAATATTATATATGACATTATTACATTATTAGTATTAAAGTTGGAACTAGTGGGGGAAAAACAACTTCTAATAATCAAATCTGTTTCTAGTTTTTGGGCTTATTTGATAAAATATTGGATAATTTGATGATGAAGTGAAATAAAACCCAATGAAATCTTTCAAGAGAAAAAAAAACCCTCTTTATTTGAACTGCTAATAATATCTGGGACATGGCTTTTTGTTAGATATTCAAAGCCATAAATGTTGAACACCACTGCTTTAACCTTTTAACACTGTGTTATATTATACAGTGTGTGTAAAATCTTCAAGTTAACTGTCCAGTGTGTAACATTTAGGAGGATCTAATCATAGAAATGGAATATAACTATCCATAACTGTGTATAGATGTGAGACAGGAGAATTGCTCCATGGTATGTTGCACTGCTATGCTCTTATTATACCACAAAGATTTCATTGAACTTCTTTTTTTTATTCATTTGATAGCGGAGGACTCAGGATTAATGTCTAATTGTATCACCTACTATGTTTGAATGTGGATCAGAGATAATATTCCCGTCACTAAAAAGCACATCGACTGTAGGGGAGGATGGAGGGGTATTCAGTTGATTGCAGTCTACACTTTCACCACTAGATCTCACCACTTGTAATTGAAATAGGATCAAATATCAATAAAGTGAAGCACAGGCACTGTAAAATTGTTTTTAAGCATAGGTTTTCAGAGACCATAGGTAATATTCCCCAAGTTTGTGTAGGAAGCAAGAAACTTTTTCAATAAAAACATATAATTTAACACACAAAGCTACAGTAAATGAAAACTGAAGTCCTCTTGAGAGAAGCTGCAACCATTATTTGTTTTGATGCTCTTTACTTTCCTTTTACATTAATTTGGGTTAAAACACTTAGGTACTGCACCTTTTATAATGGTAGGAAATACCTTGAGCTGTGTATAGTGCAGTGTTTTTCAACCTTGGGATCGCGAGACCACATTGGGTCACCTGAAATATCTAGTAATTGATTTAAAAAAAACCTTAAATAAATACTTCATTAAAAATATTTTTTTAAAGATTCAATATATATTTCATTATAATCAAAACACCACACACTTTTCCTATAAAAATCCAGTTCAAATAAAATGCAGGATATAATATCTGAGAGGGCATATCTTGACTGACCTGATCATGTGACTGTGTGCGTTATTACACTTCAACCTGCCCGGACACAGTCGCAGTCAGAATACCAAACTGAACAGCAAATGGAAGGATTTCTTCGCCCACCTGGCCACGCTAAGAGAAACTGAGAAGCAGACACTAAAAAGGTGCATAATATACACTGGTGGCATTGTACCCGTGGTGCCATTGTACGATAGCGCCCTCCCGTGGTGCAACAGCAGCATTGCACCCGTACACCCTCCGGACAAACGTGCTGGACAAACACGCGCCGGACACAGAAACATCCATTATAGTAGGATTATTATATAGCCTAAATGTTGTCTAAAATTAACGTTTATTTGCAACATAGTACAGCAAACTATTACATGATCAAAAACAAATTAATTTTAGCCAAAAATGTCTCTGTTTTTAATTTTTGGGGTTGCCAGAAATTTATGATGTTAAAATAGGGTCACGAGCCAGAAAAGGTTGGGAACCTCTGGTTTAGTGGATCATTTACAACATCTCACACACTTGTGGCATCTGTAAAAGTTTTTTTTTTTAAATACAGGGTGGGGAAGCAAAATTTACAATATTTTGAGGCAGGGATTGAGAGACAGTGTATGACCAATTAGTTTATTGAAAGTCATGAGAATTTATTTGCCACAAGAAAACTGACATAGTAGAAAATGTTTTTATTCTGTGTCCTCCTTCTTTCTCAGTAACTGCCTTCACACGCTTCCTGAAACTTGCGCAAGTGTTCCTCAAATATTCCGGTGACAGCTTCTCCCATTTTTCTTTAATAGTATCTTCTAGACTTTCTCGTAATAGTTTTGCTCATAGTCATTCTCTTCTTTACACTATAAACAGTCTTTATGGACACTCCAACTATTTTTGAAATCTCCTTTGGTGTGACGAGTGCATTCAGCAAATCACACACTCTTTGACGTTTGCTTTCCTGATTACTCATATGGGCAAAAGTTTCTGAAAAGGTATGGATAATAGTGTTAGGTATGATTATGACATCAATATATGTTTGGTTTCAAAACAACTGACGTAGTGCCTGCTGAGAAAAAACAACTAAATGTTCATTGTAAATTTTGCTTCCCCACCCTGTATATATATTTACAGCCAAGGTACTACAGGGGTTGGACAAAATAATGGAAACACCTTAAAAAATCAACAAAATATAATTTAATATGGTGTAGGTCCGCCTTTTGCGGCAATTACAGCCTCAATTCTCCGAGGTATTGATTCATACAACTTGTGAATTGTTTCCAAAGGAATTTTAAGCCATTCTTCAGTTAGAATACCCTCCAACTCTTTTAGAGACGATGGCGGTGGAAATCGACGTCTTACTTGAATCTCTAAAACTGACCATAAATGCTCAATAATGTTGAGGTCTGGGGACTGTGCCGGCCATACGAGATGCTCAACTTCATTAGAATGTTCCTCATGCCATTCTTTAACAATTCTAGCTGTATGGATTGGGGCATTATCATCTTGAGGTGAAGGTGTTTCCATTATTTTGTCCAACCCCTGTATACATAAAGTTATTAAACATGTCTGTCACGGGGCTAATCCAGAGCGTGTCGATGTGACACATCGTTAAAATAAGGTCTTTAGATTGACAGAGGCTCGTGTTGTGTTAAATAATGAATACGTGGGTGTGAATTGTTGACAGAGGCGGTGAAGGCTGCAGCCTCCTACACACAGCGAGTGGACACAACCGTAAGCTCTCCATATGTCTGCTAGTAAGTGTTTGTGCAAGCACTGTAGGTACACTGGTGTGTTTGTGCAAGATCACAAACTCAGGATGTTTATTAGCTTGCTGTGAATATAATTGAGTGTGCCGTTTATATCTGGGCCAACGTGAACGCACAAAGAAACTGTGAAAACGCTTGCTCTGTCAGAAAAAAATCATCGTTGTCGCCGTCAGAAGCAGAACAATGTCTGAGACTGATAGGATGAGGGCTTTTATTTGACAGCGGTGTCCTTTTTAAAATGCTCCTGCTGAAACAGGGAGGAGAAGGAAACAGAAGGAACATGTACTGAGGCAAGTACCGGAAAAAGAGGGGAAAAAAATCTAATTTAGGGAAGGTAATTTAGCCTGTAATGTGTGTGTAAGGCTTTTTGTATTACTTTTACTTGCATTCTGCTTTTTTTTTCTTGAACACAAATTAAGAGCATTAAACAGGAAAAAGACTGATTTTGGAAAGTTGGGATATTTGGGATGCAAAAACAGCCCACATTCCACTTTTTCAGACTGATTTCAATAAATGACGTTGGATGGTCATGTAGGGCTAGGTGATGAAACGATAGCGATATATATCACGATACAACTTTTCCTCGATGGAAATATGAGACATGCTCGATACAATTTCTAAAGAATTCATTCGTCCATGTTTTGACAGACATAAGAACAGCCAATCATAATTAGGTAGCGCCGTACCAAACCAATCACACTAGAGCCTTAGCAAGTTAGGTTGACGCACACAGCACAGGCATAAGAGCAGCTGCAGCACACACGCTAATGTTTGGGCTTTAGCGGGAGGTAATGAGTGTTCCCTCGGTAGAAAATTTGACTGAGAACTCGGGCGACCGGGTTACTGAAAAGAAGGGTACGGCATAGAAGCGAGAAGGGAGTTGGACGTTCAAAGCATGCAAAGTTTCATTTTCGGTTTACACCAGTTATGGCAGTTACAGAATGCACCCCCATGTGTATACCCCCGGTATTGTTTGGTGAAGATGGTCTGTTTTGTTTGTGTTCGCTTTTAAAACTTGAAAGCTTTTGCCTGCTGGTCAGTTTAGTTTTAAATATATGTACCTGTTTTATTTATCTGAAACAGTCGTATAATGTTCTTCACCACATCTGTCATGTTCAACCTCTGACAGAAAATAAATCATATTTCAATTAAAAATAATCTTCTGATGTCTTCACAACTAACTTAATAGAAAATTTAAGCTTGACAAAAATAGTGATTTGATTTATATCGTGATTAGGGCTGGGCAAGTTAACGCTTTATTACCGCGTTAACTCATTCATTAAATAACACCGACAATTTTTTAAATCTCCCGTTAAAGCTGTTCTGCCTTTCAAGCAAGTCTTAATTCATGTATACATACGGACTCTTATTTTGAAACTCATGCTTTTATTTTGGCGCTCCACACGCCGGTGCTCTGTGTGAACTGTGCATGTAGCTGAGAGGGGAAAGCGAACTTTGCGAGTAATGCTGAATCAAACTCTGTGTAACTCCTGCTGAAGCAACGCCTGTATGTATCAATCATTCTGTTGTTTGCTAAATAATTTCACATGCAACACACATGTTAGAAACATGTTTATGACGTATTTTTGGATATGTTTATTACAATGTGTTATTAACATGTTTAAGCTAATTCATTTATGCTAGCAGTCGGAGATGGGTTGCTAATTCTTTATGCAGGCTAGATTAGATTAGATTTAATTTATTGGTCCCCGTGGGGAAATTCATCTTCACTGACTGAAAACATTACAGGAAAAAAAAAAAAAAAAAAAAAGACAGTAATATTATACAACACAGATGACAACAACAACAGTAGGGGTAGACATAACGAAAAGAGACATTTATGGGGTGGCAGTTGCAGACTGGTCAGCCTTTCAGCGGGGCCTGGTGTTTAGGGTGGCTATGGCTGAGGGGATCAGGCTTTTCCCAAGACGGCTAATGCTAAGTTTATGTAAAGTCATTGGTTGTGTTTAGGTATAATATGCCAGCCTATATATATTTTATACTATTCATTCTTACAACAACTGAACATAAAATACTCACAGGCAAACATTTTTGGGGTCATAACTATGCAATTAATCGCAGAAATCCAAGCGATTAATTGCGATTAAAAATTTTAATCACTGCCCAGCACTAATCGTGATACATATCAATATCATCTGGTATGAAAAAAATTATCGTGATATGATTTTTTTTCCATATCGCCCAGCCCTAATGTCATACCAATTCTTATGGCATTTGACATGCTATACCTACGCATTTTCGACATTTTGCGTATTATTCAATGTCATTTGATTGCATGTCAAGTTACGTTAAGTTCTCCATTTCGCATAACCCTAACCTTAACCCTCAGCGCATGGTCTTTGACACATTGATTCAGGTTGGACAGGAGGCTAATGATGACATGAACATACACGTGGAACACTTATAATGCGTACAGATAGCTGATGGCATGTGTATTTACGTGAGTCATGATATCACGTTGACTTTTTTCTATTTTCATTCACAAGTGGGAATTAGTGATTCTATTGGTAGCTTATTGGAAAACCACTCATTTGAAGACTGGATGTTATAATGCATTTAACCCTTTCATGCACAGTAGTCACTCCAGTGGACAGTTATTCTACAGCTGTTCTCTTGTATATTCATTGATTTTGTTGTTTTGCTTGCATATCAACCAACACAGTGGATACTTATGCACAATCCCATAATACACTGCAATTCATACCATGACTGTGACATTCTTGTTCTTGATAAACCTGACCTCCAGCAACATATTTGAGTGTAAATCAATTGCTAATTATTATTAGACTGTAATTAACAGTTTTTTGTTTGTTTTTTTTAAGTTGTTGTGTTTTGTTGTTTTTTGCAAATTATTTGAGTGAGTAATAACTACTATTATAGTATGTTAAAATGTGAGAAAACATCAGATTAGCACCATTAAAAAAAAACATTTATTTCATCGTTTTCACACAGTATGACAGTAAATGCATGTTTTGTTTTGTTTTTTGCTTCAAAAATTAAACACATGGTGTCCAACTGAGTGGACATTTTTGTAACTCCATGACAAATAGATTCATAAAAAACAAAAATTTCAATCACATTATTTTTTTCATGCCTAAAGAGGAATAAAAACACTCAGGAAAAAAATCTTGATGAAGGCTCTCATAATTCATGCATGAAAGGGTTAAACATGTATTTAGAGCCGTATTGGTTTACTGTGATAATATGATTAATTTCACCACAGTAAAGGTCCTTATAATATTGATGGTATTGTACTGTTGTCGTGGTTTGATCATAAAACACTTAAAGGAGTCCTTGTCACCAGACTATTAAAAAAATCACAGATATTAATGTTCTTAAATAGTAGACAGTCTTGAAGCTAGAGCATTAAGGTACGTAACAGGGAGTTTAATAACAATACTTGATCTTTGCCGTTAATCAAATAACAGAGCGACAAGTGTGAAAATTAGTCGGATATGAGATCCTGTTTTTGACAAGATGACTTCAAATTAAAAGAATTGCGTCGTGGGACAGGAGTAGGTAATTAAATTAGATACTTGATCTGTACTTGAAATTAGAGTTTCAACAGGCCTGATGCAAATATTTACAGCGTCATCTGCCTCATTGGTTTGTACTGTGGCTCTGCCTGTATGTGCAGCAGCTTAAAGAAGCAGGGCAGCATCTCCCAAACCCCACCCAGTGAAGGACTGACTGATGTGGGCTTAGAACAAATCTCAAAGGCCTGGGATGGTCCAACCAGCCCCAACCATGCCTCACTTTTTCCAATTTTGAAGCAATCCCACACCACATCACATCACATCAGATCCCAGGCAGAAGTCAAACAGCTGCTTTAAACATGGTGGCAGTTCTTGAAAAACAAATTTAGTAAACATATTTTCTCACACAACATATTAATTCCTGACACAAAAAAATCATTTTTAATAACTTTACTGATACAGTCCTTTAAAGCTGTGTATGACTTTGGTCACCAAATTTTCATCAAATCTGTAAAACCCGAATCATAGCCTAAGTATCACGAATCTGTAAATCTTTCCGTAATTACGCACCTGGATTTCTTCCACAGTGCATGTTGCGACAAATTTCCGAAAATGCCTGAGTGACCTACATATGGATTGTTTATGGTGGAGTACATTTCGAAATTGTTCACCGTGAGGAGAGAGATTCAGGTATGCAATCACGGAAAGATTTGCGGATTTGTGATACTTAGGCTATAACTCGGGTTTTAGAGATTTGATGAAAAATTGGTGACCAAAGTCATGCACAGCTTTAAAGAAGTGATATTTTGCTTTTTAAAATGGAATTATGCATTTTAAAATTTTTCCCTGTGGTCTACATAAACTGTAAATGCTCTGCTTGGGTCTGAATTCTTCATTAATTCAACTCCACAGGTCCATCTTCAACCCTATTTCTGGGTAATGACACCAGAAAGGTCATTTTGAGCGCTGGCCCTTTAAATGCAAATGAGCCACTTTAGGCCCCACCCCCTCCAGGTCGTTGACTATGCACTCTGTCCTGTTGAACTACTTGTGTTCATTAATACAAACAACAACTGAACATTTTAGGTAATCAGCTCAAAGTTTGGACATATTTTGAGTTTTTACTACAACCGCTGCTGCTGATAAACAATTATGTCGTACTCGGAGAAATGTTCGTTGGAAGTCTTGACCTTATATGTGCAAATGTTTGATGTAACTAGTTATAAAATGTAACAATTTAAGCAGGAATTACAACTGGTTGTAGAAATCCACTCAATTTTTGCTAAAATGAATATAAAGATAGCTTTGCAGCACCTGGAGGGTTCAAATTCAATCTTTTGGAACTATTAGGGTCCAAATACACAAATAAATTAACCAAAGACTAATAAAAGTGGGTTTAGCAAAGTATACTGAAAGTAAATATAAGCAATTACAAGCAAATTATAGAATAGAATAGAATAGAATAGAATGCCTTTATTGTCATTATACATATGTACAACGAAATTATGAGATTTCAAGGACTTTTTTTGGTAAATAAATCACATTTATGCAAAGAGTCAATTTGTGTCACAGCTAAAAATGTTGTGCCCTACTGACCTGTGGTAGATAAGTTGAGGGTGCAGTTTGTTTGATTCCCAGTCTAAGTGGAATTTGTTTGATGAACTGATTTCAACTGCTTCTGGAATGCTCATTACATCCTAAAACATACACTCTAAGACCTGAACAGCTGTTGGTGACCAAAAGCATCTACCGATCTAAAATGTTTAATATCGTTTGAGCCACTAATCCAATCAATACTTTGAAATAATTCAGGTAAAATGCAGTTTCTCAGCTTTCCATCAACATCATTTATGACCCTTTTGGATGTTAAGAGGTTCCATAGTGAACGTTTGAAACTCCGTCCTCTTATAAAAGATTGATTTATCAGTAAAAACCCATGTGCTTTAATAAATGAAAGTGGTTATGGATGTTTGTTTTTATGTTAGTTAGTCAGATGTATCTGTTTTGATGTAAAAACCTTTAATTCACTCTGAGCTTTTATGAAAATCTACACACAATTAGTAAATTAAATATAGGGAAATACCAGATTTTTACAGAAAAATGCAAAATAGAGAGGATAATATTGGAATAAATGGTGAAAAATCGCTTAGGAAAGGTTAAATATAGAGAAAGAAATCATTTGGAAGACACTGCTAAAAGAGTTCTAGGTCTTTAAAGGTTAAACACGTTCACAATGTAGGTGAATGGATGCTGACAATACAAGAAATATATATCATCTCTATATATTTAATCTCCTTTTGTGTGTGCCGTATCCTTGTCCAAAATACTCTAATTCAGCGTTCACTTTCCTTTGTGTCTGCTTTGCTGTGCCTCCTGCTGACTCCTGGTGCGTGTTTCCTGTTGGCATAAGGTGCTTTTGTTGCTTTTCTGGGAGCAGATTCTGTCGCTAACAGAGGGGTCGTTTGTTGGTGAATAGGAGTTCTCGGTACATGTGTCTTTTTTACCAGAGATCCGATGTCTATGTTTTACCAAAATACATGTAGAACAGGCGGGAAAAAGGTGGTTAGATTTAGACTAAAGAAAAGAACAGGCTGTTCCAGTGACACCCTTAGACGCAAGCCTTTCACACTGGATGTCACTGAGATTTTCAAGTAGTGATGCTTGAAAATCCTGAGGTCCAATACACTGGTTTGTTAGAAAATGTATGAGGATAGAAGCACAGCCCTCCGCTCTGTTTAACAATATATAAATACAGTATTTTGACATTAGTTTGAGTTGGGATTAGGCAATATGGACAATAATTTGACATATTTAGGTTATTTTGCAGTAGGGATGCAATGATTACCAGTATAACGATAAACCGTGGTAAAATTGCAGGCGGTTAGTATTACCATTTAAATTCTAATTATCATGATAACCGTGTTTGATTACCACACGTTTAGGGGAAAAAAAACCCTATGTAAAGATCTGCTTTTATGTCAAATATTTGAGTATAGTTTTGATTTATTACAATTTTGATTTTATATACCTAATATTTGGAACCAATATTCACTTTTAAAGTCTTTGAAAAGGTTTGTTAAGCATCTTTGTTTTATTTATGCAATAAACTATAGAAATTTTGCAAATCGGATTTTATATATTTTTTGTGTTTTCTGGCCTTTTGTGTTTTTATAGTTGGTTAAAGTGAAAAAAAAATAATAGACAGATGATATAGATGAAGTTGTGCTGAAAAAAAAAGATCCCAAACATGGGTATAATAAACATGTGTTTATATAGTATATAAAGGCAAAATCAAAACTACTGAAAAACGGTCAAAATAGACTCAGACCCCTAAAGGGTTAATATTTGAATGTTTCTGCCAAGAGAAAGTACATTGTGCCTATTATTAGGGACCGAGCCGAAAGGTAAGGCCCTCTCACACAGTGAGAGGCCTTGCCTGCAAGCAAGGCCCTATTGTTTTTCGTTTGTTTTTATATTATTATTATTATTTTTCCGTGACGCTTTAAACTGGAATTTGACCCCCTGAACATGCTCAAAAACTCACCAAATTTGGCACACATGTCAGGCCTGGCGAAAAATTTTATTAAATGAAAAAATTAACCCCATAGGTGCCAAAATGGGCTCTCTAGCGCCACCTATGTGAAAAAAACTGAAACAGCCCTAGTGGCCAGGAGGAATGTCGTAAAGACATGAAGCCAGTGCCAAAATTTTTGTTGGATGAAGCACTACAAATCATCCACTGACACTTATGACCTAACTCCAACAGGAAGTTCGCAATATGCCTTTCAAAATAAAATTTCCAAAACTAACTCCGATGACACCGTTTGTCATATTGACTTCTAAATAGCGCCAAAAGATACAGTGAAACCTCCTTAATAAAACAGTTTCACACCTTTTCCATAACTGTCTTAGTTTTTTTTTTTTACAAGCCCGCAAAGTTGCGTTGTTTGGAACTCATTTTTCACTTTGGAGTTTTTCCCCACATGTGACATATCTACGCGTTCACAGGACTCAGCACAACTCTCACATGCAAAAATTTTTGAGATAGGATGTACGGTTATTGATTTATAACAATTTGTTTATTTTCATACTTTTTCTACTTTAGACTGCCATTTGACCCCCTTAACATGCTCCAGAACTCATCAAATTTGCCATGTATGTCTTGGCTGCTGAACACTTTGATTCAATATCAAAATTAACCCCTTGGGTGCCAAAATGGTCTCTGTAGCGCCACCTATGTACTAAAAAACACACAAAATCTGCCCTAGCAGCCAGTAGGAATGTCACAGAAACATGAAACAAATGCCAAAATGTTGGTCTGATTGAGCCCGACAAATCATACACTGACACTCATGAGCTAACTCCAACAGGAAGTTGGCAATCTGCCTTTGAAAGTTACTCTACGTTTCTGCAATTACTGCTTATTCATTTCAGACCTTTGAATAAAAAGTTATACCTCATGAAATTCCCACAAGTCTGCAGAATCCAAAAGTGAAAGAATTTTTCAGATACGACCTACGGTTATGGAATAATGGCGATTTTGTTTTTCAAAAGTACTCTTTCTCACAGACACACATGCTCACACAATAGGGTTTTTCCAAGATAAAAGCCTTAAATGTGAGAAATCATCACTTTTATACTCACTTATTCATACAATTTTAATTCATTTTTCAAATGATTCTTTCTCTCACATACAAAACAAATGCACATACACACAGTAGGGTTTCCAAAATAAAAGTCTCATTTAAAGGTGATGGTGGTTTCAGCAGAGGGTCGCTGGTGTTCTGTACAGATGTAAGGAGGACAGACACTAAAGGGTGGGAACTGGTATGGGGACGGAGAGGTGTGAGTGGAGCTGAGGTGTCGACGGTCACGGGAGGCAGATCGCGGGGGAGGCGGAACGCCCGGTGCGAGGTCCCGCCCAATGCTGCTTGCAGCTTTAATTTCATTTGTTTTTTTGTTTTGTTTTTTTAAAATACAACTTACTCAACTTATTTCAGTGTGTATTAGAACTTTTTGAACATTTTGAGCACAATTTCAACAATACCACAATAATAATGATAACCGTGATAATTTTGGTCACAATAACCGTGATATGAAATTTTCATATCATTACATCCCTATTTTGCAGTATCCAGTATATGGTGATATTTTTGTGCGTACAAATTACAGTTATGCCCAGAACTTTACAAGATGTACTTTTTTTTTTTTAAAGCCTATCAAACGAAAAGCCCAACTACATCACAAATTAATATATAGCTTGTCATCAGTAACTTGCAGAGCTATAATAGGCTAAGTGGAAGATTGTGGTTTTAGTAACATTGCAGCAATTAGGCTTGAGGTCTTAAATATAATACAGATTAAACAAAATGTTTATATTTCAGAACAAATGGCTTCGCTGTTCTAAAAATAGGACCGATGGCCCTGTAGCTTACCAGCCAAATTAAAAGCTTTGGGAAATGTATCCAAATGACATTTATTATCACCCAGTTATGTGTATTTATTATATTACAGAAATAGCCCGTGTTTTGGTCATATTCCAATCAGATCTGGAAAAAATTTAAATTCCAACTTGATATCATTGATACTTACTGATTTATTGGATCAATCCACTTCCTATCTGTTATGATGGGAACATTTTTCAAAGTCGCACCAAATCCAGAATCAGATCCGGATGGAAATAATTTCAGTACCTTGTGTTGACATCATCATACAGAAGCTGTATACCAAGTTTGAAGTCAATCAGAACTGTAGTTTTGGAGAAGAAGACGATTGAAATGTTTTCCCCATAAGAGCCCATGTTAAATTTTCCGTAAGTTTCCGGATCCAGAAGGAGATCCTGATCAGCATGTGGACATTATGTTTTGGTCAGCTCCCCATCAGGGCTGGACTGTAGAAATTTACACTGGATATCATTTATATTTACCGAGTTATTGCATCAATCCTCTTCCTATCTGTTATAATGGGGACATTTTTTAAAGTTGCACCAAATCCAGAATCAGATTCGGATCCAAATAATTTCACTAACTTTTGTTGACATCATCATAAAGAAGCTGTATACCAAGTTTGAAGTCAATCGGAATTCTAGTTTCGGAGAAGAAGACGATTGAAAATTCTGTAACGGACGACAGACAACGATGCCGCATGACGACAATAGCTTATGTCCTGTCGGCCGGTAAGCTAAAAATGGACACATATAGTTAAAAAAAAAAAAAGTGAAAAGCCAACAACTCAGATATAAAATGTTATGAAATAATAAAACATAATGACTTATCTCAGACATGCTCTGCACTGTTTCAACTAACAAGATACTGTAACCAGACAAAGTCCAGCAGCAAAACACAACACGACCTATAACAAGTACACTCAGGATTTTATTAAAAAAATATTGCACACACTGTCCTCTCACTTTGACAGTTCACTCTGTGTTTTTGACCTTTTCATTCTAAGGTCATCATCTGTGTTGTTTATATACAGGGTGTCCCAAAAAAAATTGACATTATTTGAGATGTTCATATCTGAGTGACTACATGGTCAGGAGAAATGATATTTAATAGGACTAGCGGCATTGTACCAGCGGTGCCATTGTATGATAGCATGATGCCCTCCTGTGGTGCAACAGCGGCATTGCACCCAAACGCCCTCCCGTGTCCCGTGCTGCAACATCGATCAGACGGACGGACACCGGATGGACACAAAACGTGCATTATAGTAGGATTTATTTTGGACATGTTTTATTCTACAAATTTCAAATGAAAACTTCTGGGGGATTGTAATTTGATAATGTTCCTAAGTTTTACAAATGTTAAATGTGTGTGCCGCTTGTGACGTGGCATGGATCAAGTCGGTAGTGGAGTTCCTGCCGCACTTACTGCAACGTGTCATGTGTAACGTTCTCCAGAGCCTCAGTGATTCTCCTCTTAAGTTCCTCTACAAATGTGGGAAGTGGTGGGACCAGTCCTTTCATGTAACCCCACAGAAAGAATTCACACGGTGTTAGGTTAGGTGAGCATGGGGGCCATTTCAATAGCATGCTGTCTCCATCATTAGGACGTCCAATTCATCTTCCTCTTTTGAGCAAAAAGAGCAAACAAATTATTAAGTGATGAAATAATGTCAGATTTTTGGGACAGCCTGTACATTGAAGACCTGACATGCTATGAGCTCCTTTACATTTACATTACTTACATTATAAACCTTTCTTAATATCAACATAAATAAGGTCTATTAGTCATGGATCTCATCATCACTCCAATTCATGTAGCTTCTCTCGTTTTGCTCCGTTTTCCAATTGATCAAAATAGAAGCAAAGTGAAGCTTGTAGAAATGGAAATAAGTAAATTTGCACAAGTGCACTAGCTATAGTGGGTGAACGTAAGTGCAGAAGGCTGAAAGTGTGTTCCACCAATCAGCATTCCTCAATACACAGCCCCGCCCCCAAGAAGTCGAAGGAATCTGAAAAGTCCTACCCCTTGTACTGGGAGCTTTTTGGGGTCGAGGGAAATTTTTTTTAGTTGGGTAATTTCGATTGAAGCAAACCCAGGTTTTTCAAAATCCTATGTAAAGTTAAAGTTCATGCGGTGGAAGAAGGTTAGTTGACTTTCTTCTTCCTCTTTCAAAAAATTTTTATGTTCGTTAATTTAGAGCAGCGCCCTCTGATGGGTTGATTGTCAAACGCTCATTTGAACACAATCGACACATGTATAATGGCAACTGACATTTAGACCATTTGAAACGTATCTGTCCTGTGCGTATGTCGAGCATAAATGACCCCAAGAGGGACAGGACTGTAGAAGACGCTAAAAGAGGGGCGCTTAATACATCAGCTGGTAGATTGCTAAGGTACTAATCTAAATTTTGTTAGTTACTCTATCATCTATCCTCCCCATGGGTGTCCAGTAAGAGTTATCTTCTCTTCTAACACAGAGCAAGGTTCTAATAGTTTTGGATTTTTCATTATAGTTTAGTTTTATTTAGTTTTGACTCTTTTTTTTCAGCTAGTTTTAATTTGTTTTTAGAGCAGGTTTGCTAGTTTTTATTACTTTTAGTTTTTTTTTTTCTAAATGCTTAGTTTTAGTTTTTTCATATATTTTATCATCTTCGCCATCGTATTCAAATAAATCACATAAAGGACTCTGCTGTTTTCTCCCAACGACGACTCTAAACGACAAGTGACGAGAAGTGACGGACCATGAAGTGGTGTATGGTGCCGCTAGCTAAAATTGCTCGGGCAAAATAAATTGATTTCAATCCTACATTGACAAAGATGAAAACTAAGGAAATTTTATCCATAATTTTTATCCGTTTTAGTTAGTTTTGTAAGCACACAATACAGTTTCAGTTAGTTATCTTTTTTCTTTTAATTATAGTTTTTATGTATTTCAGTTAACGAAAATGTTTTTTCAATTCTAGTTTTCGTCATTTCGTTAGTTTTCGTTAACGATAATAACCTTGACACAGAGTCAAAGGTGCAAAACTCCAGTGACTTAAGTGAACTAGTTCGCCTTCAAACTTATATGTACTGCAGAAGGGCTGTAAAAATAAGTGAAGTAAGGGAAGTAAGAAACCAAAAACTTACCACTTCTGTGCATTTTTTCCCCACTATGTCATATTCGAAGTGCGTTTGTCTGATCTGTCAATCTAGCACTGATATTCCAAAGAAGAGAAATGTGGAGAGGCACTTTGGAACTGTTACAAACTACGAAACTGACTCCCCTCTGAAAAGTGAGCTAAGAAGGAGAAAGATGGAGGAACTAAAATCACAGATAACGAGACAGCAGTCATTTTTTGCACATGAAAATGATTAAGTCTAAATACTACCCAGACATCCATGAGTGATGATCATTTGGAAGTCTGCTTGAGGCTGGTATCAACAGCAAGAAATTATGTGACAGATAGTATATGATAGTACGCTGTAGTCATTTATTTTAAACCAGGCAGAACAAGCCTCCATTAGGGCTGTTATGATACAGGAATTATCTGATAATAGTTTCAATTAAAAGTACTACTATGCCACCACTGTAGTAAAGTTATGCTCATACACCTTATGAGCCTTTATTGGACTAACACTTTTGAAATCTACTAAATGAAGTAGGGATGTCCGATCTACAGATTGGTGTTGGCTACCGATGTGGCATTTTTTAGAAGATCAGATCTGATCAGATTTAGTCATGAGATTGGGCCAATCCGGGGGGGGGATTGTCATTTTGCCATTGACCCTCAAACTGCACAAATATAACTTGTGCATAAAAATTTGCCTGATGGAAAAATGACAATTTTGCCAAAAGTCTCATTTTTCGATTAGAACTTTTTACGCTGGCAAGAGGTGGGTTTTCAGGCGTAGCACAAATGGTATATCACGCAAAACTGCAATGGAAAGACCTTTTTTCACAACTTTAGTCAGGTGAATTAAAAAACCAGGTGTTGACGTACTTTACAACAAGGGAAGAAGAAGAAGAAGAAACATGTTGTGGTGTTTGGACACACCAGGAAACGCAATAATTTTTAAATTTAGTACAAGATAAAGGGGTAGTATATACTAATAATGAATATATGTGTAAATCAACACCATATTTACGTTTGTCACCATGTTTATGGAATGACTTGTGTCATCTTGCGATAAGTCATCGCATTTGAGATTTAATGGAAAAACCGACATTACACACCTCTGTTTTTTCAACATTTAGTAAATATAAGTAGTTTTGCACATATGTCCAATGGAAAAGCGACTACTGTCCTGCCCCCTCAAATTAAACTTTCCTTAGCAGCAAAAAGCTGCACAACAGCGGGATTCTTAGAGGAACTAGTAAAGCATCTATAAGTTTCACTTTCACTTTGCATGTACTCATTATGAGGTCCGGTTGTGATGCGCGAGTCGAGCTTTTGTGGAATTATTTGACCCGACCTAACCCACCCTGTAAATAAACTGACATTCTTTTGACCCAACCCGACCCGCGAGGAACCCGCTTCACATCACTAATGCACAGCCTCGAATGCACCCCCATATAATTCCTGGACGGACCTGTCCATAGACGCGCTACAACACTACAACAGTGGCAAACATAAGGTTCTAATTTGCCCCACAGTATGAATTTGGAAAGTGCAAAAATGATACTAAAGTTATTAAGAGTCAAAGGTGTTATACTTGTTTTAGTTCAGGTTCCACATTCAGCCCAGTTGTGATCTCAGGTAAAATAATAGCATAATAACCTCTAAATCAGTGGTTCCCAACCTTTTTTTGGTTTGTGACCCCATTTTAATATCACAAATTTCTGGCGACCCCAGACATTCAAATCCGAGACATTTATTTTTTTTGTGCTGAAATTAATTTGTTTTTGATCATGTAATAGTCTGCTATACTATGTTGCAAATAAACATTAATTTTAGACAACATTTAGTCTATATAATGTATATTATTATGAACGGAGGCAGAAAAGCCAGGTGTAGATTACTGCACAAAGTAAGAATTTTATTTTCCTTGGTCAGGATATGTACAGTCAGTCCAGTTTGTATTTAAAAGGCTGACAATTAATACTGAACAAACAAGAACTCAAACTATGAATTATGAAAGAGCTGGAGCATCTGAAACTGACCACAATGAACATTTGAAAGATAACAGTACCACAGTGCTTCAGTTTCAGCTTCACAGTTTTTCATGTCTGTTATGTATTGGGATTGTCTTTGTCAACTCACCATATATTTTTTATTAGCCTGTTTTTATTTTATTTTTATCAATTACTAGAAATTTCAGGCGACCCCATTTGAATTCCAGGTGACCCCATGTGGGGTCCCAACCCCAAGGTTGAAAAATACTATTCTCAGTAATGACTCCAAATTTAAATCAAAATTTAATTGTAAAAAGTCCATATTGGATTGGTATCAGCAAAAAAATTCAGATTGGATTAGAAGCAAAAAAATCCAGATTGGGACATCTGGTGTATTTAATGCATATTTTAAAGAGGACCTGAAACAATGGATACTATAAGTGAATGAAGTATTTTTATGTTTGCCATATCTCATTAAAAACCAGCAGATTTACAATAACTAAAATAAACAAAGCCCTTTTACTGAAATATTGGACCAAATGAGAATAAACTGCAGCTCAAACTCCATTGAACTGAACACAGACGAAGAATGAGAGACAATGAGATAATCTCACTAAAAGAGCTCCAGTCAAACAATAGTAACCAATGTAAAAATAGAACTGAAATGCATTATTTAATGCTAATCTTTTATGTTTCACCCTACTGCTTTTATATAGGTGGATGTCACATCATTGAGATATGGACATTACGTAATAAGTGAGGCCCTGCCCTATTTTGAATGCAATACCGCTAAGTGCTTTGGGGAATAAATCAATTTATTATTCCTCTGCATGTTGATGTCCTCTAATGATAG